>NW_022196913.1:26170046-26192844 GCF_008632895.1 Mastomys coucha
AAGAAGAAGAAGAAGAAGAAGAAGAAGAAGAAGAAGAAGAAGAAGAAGAAGGAGGAGGAGGAGGAGAAATAGCAAAAAAATCCTTGTGAGAACAGATTAGAACTGAAAGTACGGTCCCTTCCGGTTTGCACCTGCGCCGGGAAGCAGAACCTGTGCTCCGACCTATCTCCAACCCACCCACACCCAGATACAGCTTGACCCCCAGGAATTTTGACACACCCAGGATCCCAGGAAAGACAGGGACAAAAGAAAATGGAACATAGACAGAAGGAAAGGCCACCCAGAGACCGCCCCACCTACGGATCCAGCCCATCTGCAGACGCCAAACCCCAACACTGTTGCCGATGCCAAGAAGGGCTTGCTGACAGTAGCCTGGTATTAGATATCCATTAGTTCCCTGAGAGGTTCTACCAGCACCTGGCTGATAGAGATGCAGACACTCCCAGGGACCCCAATGGAAGAGCTAGGGGAAAGACTGAAAGAACTGAAGAGGACGGCAACCTCATAGGAAGAACAGTAATAACTATCTGGACCACCCGCAGCTCGCAGGGACTAAACCACCAACCAAAGAGCATATACATGGAGGAATCCATGGCTCCAGCTGCATATGGAGCAGAGGATGGCCTTATCTGGCATCAGTGGGAGGAGAGGCCTTTGGTCCTATAGAGGCTTGATGCACCAGCATAGGGGAGATGCTAGAGCAGCAAGGCAGGAGTGGGTGAGTGGGTGGAGGAGCACCCTCATACAGACAAAGGGTAGGGGGGAGGGGAAATGGGAGAGGGAGGTTGTGGAGGGGAAACTGGGAAGGAGGATATCATTTGAAAATATTGTGAACTCATAATTATATCAATATGTACACTTATGAATGTACATGTGTTCATGTGTTCATGCATGTGTGCATTTATTGTGTATGTACATACATATTTCAAAACTTTTCATTAAAAGGTTATAGAAATAAAAATACTTCAGAAACAATGAACACACCTGGATATTGGGTGTTGGTTTTTAATATTACAGGTCATTTAAGGCTGAGAAAAAAGTGACTTCAGGGCTTAGACAGTGTAGATTCAGCTGAACCTGGCAGACTTGCTGTGCCAAAAATTCATATCATCCTAAAATTATATAACGGCAGAAATATAAAGGCATTTATCAGCCTGAAAGGGCTTTCACTGCCCATGTATGTTCATCTGAGTCCTGAAATCATTAAAGGAGACAATGAATTGTAAAACACTGCAAAAAGGCTTTCCTGAACTTATTTTGATAATGCACAGCTACATAAGTGAAGAGAGGCACCTCTCACTTCTAATGGGATGCCGTAGCACACTGGGGAAGGTGGAGATTACCACTTGACAACTACCACAGTAGCTGTAGTTCAGGTGGGAATTCTCAATAGATGTTAAATCTGAATGAAAATTTTCATGGAAGACATTTTGGTGGCCTAAAAGTCTCTTCACTTAGGCTACTTATTGGTTGCAGGTCAGAAAGCTCCTCTCATGTGTTGACTGATTGGGCTACAGTGACTGGAACCAGCCTTGGTTACAAGGGGAGATGGACATGAAGTACCTGCAGGTTCTGTATTCCCAAGGATGGAAGTACACTTTAGCATTATTTTCTTTCTACTCTTCATAAACCTAAATTTCCATCATGGTTGTGATATATCTATTTTGTTGATATATGATGTAAATGAAGTTTGTACTGAAGATGAATATGTATGCTTTACATGCTGTTCTTCAGGGGATTCGGAATATGAACCTAATTTTGAAGGGGAAAAAATTTCACAAAGCCCAAATTACTAACCAAATTAGTGGTTCATTTCCTTACCTTTTAATTTTTTCATTTTATCTTTATATGCATGAATGTTTTGTTTCCATCTGTGTTCAAATGTGTATGAACAAATGGTTGGCATTGGATGCCCTGAAACTGGAATACAGATAGTTAACCACAGCTTCTGGAAGAGCAGCCAGTATTCTTAAGTGTGAGCTGCATTCCCAAACCACTTTCCATTTAAGGGAAATGTGACCTTAAAAATGTGAATTTCATGAGATATACAAAGGGATGCCTTAGAGATTTTACACCTGGAGGCTGGAGGATGACAAAGCTCCTATTTAAGCCTGCGTCCTGCATCCTGGTCTGAAGAGAGAAATGCTATAAATGTTACAACTGCATCATTCGATAAATTTGAATGCAAATGAATGTTTAAAACAATCCCACCATATATATGAAAATATATTAAATGGAGAATTATTCTGTGGTTATAAACGAAATGTCTTTATTTTTAGAAAATAAATCCATAAGAACAAAGGACAATGATGTATTAACTTACCGTGTAACTATTTTGTTGTTTGTTTGTTTTTGGCACCGGGGTGGGTGTGTTTCAAAAAGCAATGGAGAGAACAAGAAGGGTAGAGCAAGTCAGAAAGTAAGGGCGTGTTGGAGAGAAAGAACGAATAGGTAAATTCTGATCAAAGTATGTGTGGTTTTCTTACAACATCTTCTACAAATTTGAAATTTCTTCTAAAAAAAGTTAAAAGGAAACTTTCAATGGGACTTTGAAAATAAGAAATCTTGAAGCTTCTGTTAAGTACAGCTTAAAGAAGCTGTGATGTTTCCTCTTGTGTAGTTTCAACAGGTACCATCTAGTATTGTGAAGCAAAACAAGGACAGGTGATTCCCAAGCACTTTCCTGTGACAACGAGGCTGAAAGGAGAGAGAGGCACAATGCAATCTTCCACTTATGTGTAGAGGTGCCCGTAGTGAGGGAATGGTGCGCTGTGACTACAAACTTCCACAGTTGGTAATTTTGCGGTTTGTGTGATGAGTACGGTACACAGAGCACAGGAATCGCTGATTACTGGTTACTGCTTTGGGTAGTTTAAAATTTAGAAAAACATTCAAATGTGTAAGCCCAGTTAGAGGCTTACGACGAGGATGGGATTCGAACCCACGCGTGCAGAGCACAATGGATTAGCAGTCCATCGCCTTAACCACTCGGCCACCTCGTCCTCCCTACCATGGTTATTTTTTTTTTCGCCTTCGTTTTTAAGTCTTATTTTGATGGCCGTCTTAAAATTTGAATTTGTAATCTATATGGCGTTACCAGTTTTCAACCTAAAAGAATACTTAAGGAATTCTCCTATGCAATCATTTTCTTCCGCCGAAAGGACACTTTCGCATTTTGATGATCCCATCGTAGTACCTGTACGCCTCTATCCTTAATCCTCTTCGTTTCTCCGGAGGACACTTGCTGTCCACGATACAATGAAAATTTTTCTGCTGTCCTTGAACTCCGTGCCCTCTTTACTGGACTCACAGTTTATGTGCCTTCCCCTACCGCCCTCCTTACCTGCCTTACTTAGTTCTCGATTCACTAACTACTGGGATCTTAGATTTGTTTGTTTTGTTTTGTTTTGGCCTCATAACTTTTTTGTTTAATCTGAGGATAAATATTTATTTTGTACGAGCCCTTACCATTTCTAAATCTGCCTAAGAATTTTATGCCAAGCTCATTGTATTTTTACGCTCAAAGGCCCTGCCATGATCTATTGCAATAGAAGACACTTCTATAAACTGTTCTGATTAAAACAAAAATATATATATATATATATATATATGTATATGTATTACCAGTAATTGTAAACACATTTTAGGCCTGCTTCTACTAGGTTGAATTGTCTTTGTATTTTAAGGAGAGCGGATACCAAAAGATGTAACTAAAAAAAAAAAATTTCCGAGTGATCATATATCGTTAATGAGTAAATCCAGATCTTTCAAGAGGTGAATTTATTATGAAGACCCCCTACATTTTAGTAAATGATAGCGAGATTTGCGATTACATAAAACAAGATAGGAATAACCAACATTTTAAACAAAATTAAAACTTCTTACAAGTTTAAATAAATGAAAAGTCAAGACGCCGAATTCCTACGATCTATGTGCGCTCCCTGTCGTTGAATGTATAATGTTATTAAAAGAAAATCAGCCTCCTTCCCTCTCGGTAAAATCCTGTAAAACAGCCTCTGACGCTGGCGACTGCAGACACGCTAGTTCTCGAGGATTTTTTTGTTTTGTTTGTTGTTTGTTTGTTTTGCTTTGTTTTGTTTTGTTTTTGTCTCACAGGCTGTGAGCTGTGAAACTGAATGTTAAGTGGCCTTGCAATTATGAACACACAGCATCTGTGTATGGTTCCCTGAATGAGATCTGCTCGCTAGCGCACACACAGAACCGGGTTCGCTGAAAAGGTCAGCCGGAGTAGAAGGGGACAAAAGAGGGTAGTGGTGGATGAATTCGGCCACAGCACTCTGTGTACAAGTATGAAACTGACAAACAAAAGCAAAACACAGAACTTTAAAGAAAGATGTTGCATGAAAGGCGAGGGTGATTCTGGGGACCTCTGGAGCATCCGCCTTCCTAGCCGAGCTAAACTCTTGAGCGCTTGCTCACACCTGCACCTTGCAGAGCTGACAGCTCCAGAAGAAACACTCAGTCCCTCCCCTCCCCCACCGCCCACTCAATGACATCACAATTACTTTTTTCTTGTGTTGTCATTTCTTGTCTCTGTTCACATGATGTGTGCTCGGTGCAAACTGGTCACGCTTGGATCTTTCTCTACCCACTGGCGACTGTGGCCAACTGTGTCCTCCTACGTGGTCATCTGTAATTCCTGCACCCAAGAGGTGGAGACAGGAAGATTAAACGTTTCAAGCCATCTTCGGTCACATGAGACGGAGTCTCATAGAAAAATCTAAAAAGTAAATCAAACCAAAAAAAAAAAAAAATCCCAAACCGAACAAATTGAAGTCCCAGTCTTCAGTGGACAGAAGCAGGAGGATTGCGGTGAGTTTGAGGTCATTGGAGGATAGAGTGAGACTTTGTGTCAAAGAACAAAAACAAAACCCACAGGAAATACAAAATAGCTATTGCTCTCCGAGCAATAATGAGTTAATGTTAACTCATTAACAAGATAATTCTATTTCTAGTTTCCATGACAGCCAGGGACTTATCCCCCTTGGTCTTCAAAAGTTGCTTGCTTGCTCCTGCCCTGCTCCCTCACCCCGCCCCCACCCCAGTGGTGAGTAGATTTCTCTGGAGAGTTGCAGCTTTCTCAGGCAATTCCTTCATGACATTTCTTCCTTTGTTCCTCACTCTAAGAAATATACTATAAACAAGAATATAGTCACTTAGTTGTTGAATGAAGGTATTCTCTATTAAGGTGAGATTGTTAGGAATTAATTTTGGAGTACCAACTTAAGTGAGAAAACTAGTTAGTCGAATTAAAGAAAACCATAGGTCCCACCGAGATTTGAACTCGGATCGCTGGATTCAGAGTCCAGAGTGCTAACCATTACACCATGGAACCACACAGGTAACAGTATGGCTTTAAAGTTCCTCCAGAGATTCTATTTGGACTAAAAAGATAATTTGTTTTTCTCGTTTGCATCACCACCACCACCACCACCACCACCACCACCACCACCACCACCATCTTTTTATTCAGTCTCTGTAGCCTAGGATAGCTTCAAATTCTCGAGAACCCTCCTACCTCGGCCTGCATAGGGCTTCTTTCTCATCTCATGACCCGAACCCAAAGCCTCCTTATTTTAACAGAAAACATCGACTTCAAGGACCAAGAGCGCTCCCTAACATCCACCTATGCCCAAGGTTTCCTACCAAGTAAGTGGTTCAGGGATCAGAGCGCCGAGGAAACAGGTAAAGTTGTTGAGCCAGACAGAGATCCTCTGGTGTATTGAGTTTCGTGATGTCCTCCGGGGTTGCCTCACCCAAGAGTCAGCCACCGGTGAAATGGCATGAGCATCTCTATCACGGACGGGGAGCAAGAGTATGAAGCCTAAGGTCCATGTCAGTTTTGTGGACAGATCTGACGTTTTAAAAGACACATTATGGGGGATAATAGTTTTGCCAAGTTCACAGTGATACATGGAGACATTGGTGTTTACAAACACTGAAAAAACGTGCCGAGATTGCTAGATTTAAGAGGGATCTATGCAGCCCTCTGAGTGAGGCTTAAGAGCGGGCCGAGCGAGGCCCTGGGCAAAGGAATTGAACCTGAGGTGAGCCCGGACCACCTGTCCAGAGGCAGTTCCTGTCTCCGGAATCCCTTCTCACAAACTTACTTTGACTCCAAAGCACGCTACAGAGATGGGTTGCAGGGTAAACCCTGCCTCCGTTTGTATGCTCCTGTCAGGATTAAACGACCTGAGCGCAATAATTGAAACACGGTTTTAATAAAGAATCATGAACAATTTTTATGTTCGTCGGAGTTCAAAGACACTCCCCCAAATGGTTTGGGCTCGGTTCTCCTTAGTGAGGATCCACCTGCGAGCCAAGACCGATGTTAAGCACTACACAAGAAAAATTCTAGGAGAGCACCTCACTGGGTATCGCAAGTAAAGTGCAAACACTTCCAGACTCCTCTCTGAGAGCAATACTGTGAATTCTAAACCCTATTCAGTAAAATCATACAGATCCTACAATTGGAGGACCATTTGCCTGCGCCAGTAACTGACAGAGGGAGAGCACCGGGATGTCTGGTTATGTGTGAAAACTAGGAACACCAGGGCTGGGAGATGGCTCCACAAGTTAAGGTAAGCATCTACACTCTGATAACTGAGGAGGTGAAACCCGGGTTTAAGGTCAGTTTAAGGATACACGTTGAGGGGGACTCATGGCTCCAGCGGCATGTGTATAGCAGAGGATGGCCAAGTCGGTCATCAATGGGAGGAGAGGACCTTGGCCCTGTGAAGGTTCTATGCCCCAGTGTAGGGGAATGCCAGGGCCAGGAAGTGGGAGAGGATGGGGTGGTGAGCAGGGGGAGGGGGGAGGGAACAGGGGATTGTTTTAGTTTTTTTTTTTTTTCTTATTTTATTTTCTTTTTCTTTTTTCTTTTGGAGGGGAACCTGGGAAAGGAGATATTGTAAATAAAGAAAACATCTAATAAAAAAATTTAAAAAAAGGATACACAAGTCTCAAATTGAGCAAACAACAAACAACAACAAAAGAGCCATTAATAATAATATTAACCAAGGTAAAAAGTATGAGAAATTTAAACCGTTTCACCTTGGACCATGGCTCTCAGCAGCCACCTGCCCTCTGCTAGAGAGTCCCTGAAAACTTCTTGGGGACTAGGCACCTGGTCTCCTTGTTTCAAAAAGAGAAATTTCAGAGCTGGTTTAAAAAGTTTGGGTTCATTATGTTCTCACTGCCCCACACCCTTTGAAACAAAGCAAAGGCTTATTAACAAAACAAAAAAACAAAAACAAAAAACCCTCCCAGAAAGGACGTATTTGTAAAGAGGATGCCACTGTCTCCATCCAGAGCGAGGGGTAGGTAAGTCAAGGGAATATGATATCTGCTTTACCATATAACATTCATCTGGCTTATTCTTTCTTTGTTCACAAAGAGCAATTTTCTGTCTGTCTGCTCTCCAGCTCTATTTTTCTTCTTAAAACTAGATCTCTTTTTTTTTTCCCTCACCAAAATCAGCAACAGGGAAGTCTGTGAGCCATACTAGAGGACACTTCTGGGAGAAACTTTCTCAACAGCTGTCCAGAAATTCGGGGCTGCTTTTCAGGAGGTATTAAACATTTCCTTCATCTTTTCCTCTTTGGGGTTATCCCACCATAGGACATTCTGAAACTACCATTTGTAGAAACCAGAAAATTATGCGGTGGCTGACTCTGGAAACAGAAACTGTCAGTGGCTAACTCCAAAAGGACACAATACTAAGTAGACACCTGGACACCGCTCCTCTCTCCTTGGCTATCAGACCATTGAGATGGTGCTTTGGAATCTCTAGCTAGGAGGAGGAAAAGAAATGTTGGGGGCTTGGTACCAGCCAGAATGGGAGTTTATCTTTCCAGAGAGAGATCTCACACAGTTCTGAGAACTTATCAGTGATGGTGATGGGTAGGAACACTCCTAAGCAAAGGTATGCTTAATTATGCATACCTTATCATTTTATTTAAAGCTGGATCTCTGGCTCATCGGTAAAGGTGCTTGCTTGTGGGGTCCCACCAGGGAGAAGGGAAACTGACTGATGAAAGTTGTCCTTGAACACCCAGCCCAAATACTAGTAAATAAATGAATGAAATTAAAATAACTAAGTGGCTGAACCTCATGTCAGGACCTGCAATATGGATGTGAGGCTGGGAAAGGAGTTCACTGAGCCTGTTAATTATTATAAACGTGGTCAAGTTGAATAAGTCTCCTTGCTAAACTTTTCACTATTGTGATTTAATTGATGCCGGTTGACATGTTAGGGCTTCAAGGATCCAGGCTCTGACCCCAGGAACTCCAGTAACTGGTGCATTCTATGACTAGCAGTGCTTGAAGGTAAAAAATGAAAGTTTGGGGGAGTGTTCCTGACTGCCTCAGCTATCTTTTCAATCCAGCCACAAGAACATCTTTATTCAAATTGACTCTTGCTTTAATGGATATTGATGGGAATTCAGTTACTGTAAAACAGACCCTCCAGGTCTCGCACCTCTCCCCAACCCCAGGACAAACATGGGAGTTGAGTAGCTGGAATGAGACTTCAGAGGCACTGAAGGCAATTTAAGACATCTTGAATTTCAACTTGCCTCTCTCTGATGGGGAGAGGATTTTTATACCTGTTCATGGTTTTAGTTTAAAATAAAAGGCACTTGGAAGAAAATAAAAAGGGGAAAAGGAAACAATGTGGATCTGTAGATGTCTTCAACATTTTTCTTTGTGATTCTCATTGGGAAGTGCTGAGATTAGAGCTGCCTAGGTTGTCCGGGGAGGAGGGACAGCAGCCTGTGCTGGTGCTCTGAGGATCAAATCAGGACTGGCCTTCCACTCCGCAGCCCAGCTCCCAGTGGCAGCCTCTGAAAAAGCCGAACCTCAGGCAGTGCCTCCCAGAAACTCCTGTCCTAGTGAGCCGAAGGCTGGGAAGAGCGGGGCACAGGATGTGGAAGCCTTTAGATAAGAAACTCAGTCTTTCTTTTACTTCACCTTCCGGATCCTTAGAATAGGACTAAGCAAAGATCAAGCAGGTGTGGTGTGGGGAAACACAAAGTTGAACGATTTAATAATCAGGCTCTTCCTCCCAATACAGCTTATTGGAGTTGGTGAATGAGTTAGTTAGGTCATGAATGCTAACCAATAACCGCTCAAAAGTGGTCTTTCTGATCACATCTTTGCCTCATGCCCCGATGCCTGAACAGGAGAAAGAAAGACTGCTGAAATCTTAAGTCTTAAGACGCAAAAAAAAAAAAAAAATCCAGGCAGTGGTGGCCCCATGCCTTTAATTCCAGCACTTGGTAGGCAGAGGCAGACGGATTTCTGAGTTCGAGGCCAGCCTGGTCTACAGAATGAGTTCCAGGACAGCCAGGACTACACAGAGAAACCCTGTCTCAAAAAACAAAACAAAACAAAACAAAAAAACCCAACCAACCAAATAAACAAACAAAAAACAAGACTCATGTAGCTGAATAGGAGAACATTTTGTGTAATTCTACATGCTAAAAACACTTAAAATGTGACCATCCTAAGCTTTTGTAAGACTATCGAAATGTATACTGAGGAATAAGACCATTCTTGTTCTTAAATGCATAAAACCTCTAACTTCCCTGTCATTAAGTTGCTAAATGTAACTTAAAAAAAAAAGTATGGCTGTTTGTTTTGTCTCCAAGTGTGTCTGTGCACCACATGGAGAGATGAAAGACTACTCTCTGATCTCTTAGCTCAGTTGGTGCCACAGTGCCAAGCTGAGGGTGAGCCCCCTCTGAGAGCCAATAGTTCCATCTACAGCATACACAAGTGCCATTGAAGTCCAGATTTGTTGTTCTTATCTTCCTTTACACACTCAACCCAACTGTGTTTTAGAGTTCCGGAAGTTCAATTTCTTTCCTCCCAGGCAATGTTCTCTCTCTTGTAAAAAGAGCTGGGAACAGCTAGCTCTGTGGGGCAGAGCATCCCAAAGCAGAACATTCCCTGCTTAATGAAAAACTGGGGGAGGGGATTAGAACAGCTAATTGATCTTAAATCTTCTTTCCAAGTCAGTCCTGAAATCAAATCTCCTTTCTCAAGTTGTATAGATCTACAAAATAAAGGGAAGGCCTTTCCTTCTTTCTTCCTTTCTTTCTTCCTTTCTTCCTTCCCTTTCTTTCTTTCTTTCTTTCTTTCTTTCTTTCTTTCTTTCTTTCTTTCTTTCTTTCTTTCTTTCTTTCTTTTTTAAGCTTTATTTATTTATTATATGTAAGTACACTTTAGTTGTCTTCAGACACTCCAAAAGAGGGAGTCAGATCTCATTGCAGATGGTTGTGAGCAACCACGTGGTTGCTGGGATTTGAACTCAGGACTTTTGGAAGAGCAGTCAGTGCTCTTAACTGCTGTGGATTTCCCAGAGGAGCTGCAGGCTGGCTAGTTGTGGGCTAACTAGCACTATGGACTCCAGCACATACTTTTTTCCTTGACACAAGTCAGATCTAGATTTCTGTGATTAGTAGACATGAGCAGTGTTTTTGTGTCTGGCTGAAAAGGCTAGTGTCATGCTGTGTTTCTCCTGGTCCTTTTTTTGTTATCTCTGTCAGTCTTATATATCTAATGCAAATAGAGCATTAAATATATAAGTAACCCAGAAGTGAGCCTTCATCAAAAACCCCTTTAGTGCTTAATGTATTTATTTTAATTGTATATCAGAGATTAAAACATAAAGACAAAAGTAAAACAATAACAAAATGTTTCTGTTCTGATAAAATAAAATTTGCTCTTGTTCATCCCCCTTCCTCATTGCCCTTTGTCGCCTCCTTTCATTGGTCTCCCGACTCCTCTACATAGCCCTCTTTCAGTTGATGTGGTTTCATTTAATTTTTGGTTTTGCAGGTCTGGGAGAGTGCCTCTAGGAACAAGTTGGGAAAAGAAGGAGGCTATGGTTGAGATTTTTAATTTTTTTAAGCTCTTTTAAACCAGTAAGAGCGAGGTCCAGACATATCCAAACCTTGGACATCTCATCTTGAGATTGGCAGGAGTGAAGATTACTCCCTCCCTGATCTGGCCTGCATGGGCACAGAGCCCTATAACTCCCAATATTTAGGTAGTCACTAGCCCGATGGCCAAATTACAGGTTTAATTTCCCCTCTTACTATAAGGACACATCTAGCAAGCGCTTGGAATTCCTCTTCATGTAAATGAGGCATTCCTAGCACCTTAGCCCCAGTGAATGAGGTACACTCATCACCAAGCCCCTGACCCACTCCCCAGGTGTACAACAGTGCCTGAATACCTTGAAGGCAGGAGCAGAACTGGTCAGATGCATGAGCCCTTTCCAGAAGCTCCGAGAATGTCAGAGGGAAGAAGACAGACCAAATGAATGCAGGTCTCAAACTGAAAGGAACTTTGCAAAAGGCATAAGCAGCACAGCAGGAGGGAAACCCCAAGTATGTGGATTCTGCACGAAGGGCATGGATTCTCTTTCTTGGGGTGGAGGGCAGCATGACTCCCTTAACAGATTATAAGCACATACCATGTGTAAGGCCACCATACATGCTAAATGTCTACTATGGTTAGAGGCTAATAAGAGATCCAGGGTGGTTTCTGTAAGCAGAACTAAAGTTACCCTAAGTAGCAAAACTTGTTCTCTGGGTTTGAGCCACCTCACAGAGAGAAGTTACACCTTTTCCTGGAGTCCTTAGAGGCTGCCACTCTCCTGGACTCCCTCTGCCCTCTCATTAGTGGCAGTTGCTCTTAGGGGTGAGCTGTGCTCTACAGCCTAGGAGGCTAGCTTTGGGACCAACCCCCAAACTGAGAGTTAGAAAACCAGAGTGACTAGCCAGAACTCAAGACTTTTCAGGCAAGAATCTAGAGTTCTGGAGAGTGGTAACATTTGCTTGTGGGGAGAGGCAGGGAGTAAAGAAGGTATAAAGGGAGATTAACAGAAAGAGAAGGTTTCTGCTGCCATTCCTCCAGACTGAAACACACAGAAAGCAGAGACAGACCATTGGTTCCCTTTCCTGGAGCTGTGACAAAATAAGTGACAGGAAACACTGAAGGAAGGAAGGGCTTGCTTTAGCTCACATTATGGGATACAGGTCCATCATAGTGGCCAAGGTGTGCTAGCAGGGGTGTGAGGCAGCCGCTCACATCATGCTCACAGTCATGAAGCAGGGAGAAGTGAATGCTGGTGCTCAGATTTCCTGTAGATCCAGCTGGGAGTCCAGGAATGGCTGTTACTGCCATTTCAGGTGGGTCTTTCCTCTTCAGTATAACTTTACTGAAAATGGGCTCAGAGGCAGTCCAGAGTTGCTTCCAATGTGATTCTAAATTCAAGTAGGCTGACAATGAAGATTAACTACCACAGACTAAAACTCAGGAGAGACAGTCAGGACATGGAGAGTTGTAAGCAGTAGGTGCCCAATCGAGAATTAAGAGGCAGAATTTAAGCTAGATTCTTATCTTGGTGAAGAAGTCTCCAGCATAGAGAGCCACATTTTCCTGACATTTACCATACAGAATATCACTCCCTATAGGGGACAGTAATCGTTTGCCTACATTTATAGTGATCTATGACAAAGAGCTTCTAGTTGGCAATGAGGATAGATTGAGAACAAGCAGGCAGAACAGGCACTGAGTCCCAAGCCTCCCTCCTCCTAAACCAGCTGCTTTCTACAGTGAAGACAAATGCCAGGATGCAGTTCCTGTGATGGGACTGGCAAAGGGCTGGGTTTAGATCCCACATCAATTCGGGCTCTTCTTTATATCTTTAAGCCAGTCCTGTAATTGCTGGAAGATTTTCTGTGAAGAAGAGATGGGGAACATTCTGAAAGTCAGAACTCAGCACCAGTAAAAGACAAGTTATACAAATAAGTATGTGAGTGAGAATATAAAATACTCAGGGTCTTTTCTCTTACCTGACGTCCGAGGCGGAGGCTGGGAGAGTCTGAAGGCCTCATAGGTGCCATATCGAAGCAGTGGGAGGCACTAGGAATTAGAAGGGCTGGTTCAGAGGGTCCTAAGTCCTGTGTTACACTCAGTACATGCCAGGGGTCTGTGTCCCCTGGAAAGAAAGGAGAGGATGGTATTGGGCTGGGGCTACAAGGCTGTAGATCCAGGCTGTGGTGGCACACTCACCATTAACAAACAGTACTTGGGTGGCTCTAGGGCTCTGGCCACCATAGTAGGAGTTTGTCTGGGCCACAGCCTGGGCAACAGATGCAGGTGAGAGACCAAACACTTGTTCACACAGCTCTAGCTGGAAGGGCAGTGCTGGGAGCTGGGAAAAAGGACACTGAAGACCCTCACAGGTGACATCTGTGGAAAGAGAGCACTTTAAAGTGTGCAGAATACATACAGCCAGCCTCCTGCTCTTCTCCAAAGTAATTTATAGAGCACCCACAGTAGGGACTTCGTGAGTTCACACTCCTGCTAAACAGACCCACACATCCCAGATCATTACATTCCCAGTGACAGGGCTGTGATAGAAGAGGACAGGAGGTGGGGCTCCTGGAGAGAACACAATGGGTTCAGGGAGGGTATCCTGTGAGAAGAAGGACTTGAGTTAGGACGGGTGAGCCAAACCAAAAGAAGAAATAAGCAATACGAAAAAGAGAAAAGTGAACATGCAAAGGATTAGAGGGAAGGGAGAATCTGGAATGACTGCTTTTCCAATTGGATCATGTCTGCCCCGCTTAAAATCCGTATCTCACAGGGTTCTGGGTAAATCATACTTCCTTGGCCTTGCATGAATTCCTCCCTTCACATTTGCTGACCATCTACAATGCACTCAGACATATGTCGGGCAATACTGGGCAGAAGAAAATGGCAACCAAAATAGTTCCATGCTATGCTGTTATAGCACTCGGAAAGGGAGATGGATTGCTAGCAAATTAGGACTAGCATTTTAGCATAATACTAGAGAACACAGAATAACAGAAGTGGGACACAGTTGTTTTTTGTTTTTTTGTTTTTGTTTTTTTGTTTTTGTCTACAAAGATGATACAAGATATTGGGGGAAAGGTGTCTGGAGGTGAGACAAGATGAGCAAACTTTACAAATTGGGGCAACAGATCACCCTAGTACATTGAATAGGAAGTGCCGAATTCCTAAGCTGGTAGGGGGCGGGTGTATTGGGCAGCCCAAAATATGCAAAGCTGTGTTATGACACCAGTAAGAAAAGTGCTGTTATTATTCTCAGTTTATAAATTTGAAACCTGGCCAGTAACAGGTACTTGCCCAAGTTTGTCCAGGAGCACACAGAGAGGAAATGGAATTTGGACATTTTACTTCGTGCCACTATCATCACTTGTCTTCAGAAAGTGTAGAAAGAATGTAGAATTTAACTCTGATCTGGGTGTGGTAGCATATGCCTGTCATGTCAGCACTCCGAAGCTAAAGCAGGAGGACTGCTGTGAGCTGAAGGTAAACCTGGGCTACCTGGTAAGACTCTGCTCCGAAAAGGAGAACAAAGGCTTAACTCTGGGTGAGATGACCAGATTTGACAAATGATACAGGATACCTGTATTCAGATACACAAAACCCTCACTACTTTTGTCCATATGATATATGAGTTTTTCTCTGCATTATTTTTGTTTCTTTTCTGTAGTTTAGATTTTAACTAGTAGTCATCCTGTATTTTTTTTTTTTTTTTTTTTTTTTTTTTTTGCCTGGCAACTACAACATTGAGTCACTGAAATGCAATCGCATATTTAGGAAGATTTCTCTGGCTATGGTGTAGAAGTCAGACTGCACAGGTGAAGTACAAGCTTTGAGACCGGAAGAAGCCTGGGATCGGGCAGCGGTGTCTGGTGCCTCTGTCAGGACCACAGAGTAAGAAGTGGAGAATGGGAAGACTGAAAACTTGTTCAGGTTGCAAGTGGGTAAGACTCGATGCATGCTTGACAGGACATCCAGACAATGGGAAAGAAGCACCAGGATAAGGTTTCTAGCTCAGTGAGAAAGGCCGGAGATAGGAGATATTCTAGGACACAATACAGGAAGCACAAGGAAGGAGGGGCCTTTTCATGTTGAGGCCTGAATGAGAGTAGCATAAGAGGTGGCTGTCTACTCTCCCCAGTCAGACACTTTTGGGGTTACACAAGGTCTGTTAGTTGTGACCATGAGTTCAGACCAACTGTAAGATGCTTTGGTTTGGGAGTTAGGTGGGTCACTTACAGAAACCAAACTCAGTGCATGTCTGGTACAACCACTGCCGGTCCCCCACGCCAGACACTTGCGGTTCAGTGTTGCTCAGCTGTGCCACTGTCTCTGCTCGGGAAAAGCTTAAACACTTCTGTCCCATGCTGCGCAAGACTATCTAGAGGAGAATACATACATGCACATATAGGTACATCCATATATATATCCCCCCTCCTCTCCTAGCAAGTCAAGGCCACAGGCCTATAATAGGGTTACAGGTCAAGTATGAGGAGAAGGATAAGTTCCAGAGGGTTTTCTGGGTGTCAGAAGTCAGTGGACATCCACCAGAGGAGGTCCTTGTAACCCATGTCCGAGGCTTTATCATCTGTGAGACCCCAGGCAAGAGGCAACCGTTCTACCTGTTCACTCTTCTGTAAGTGGGGTGATAATAGAGCCTTTCACCTGAGAAATTAATGAAATAAAATTTGTGACGTATTCTTAAAGAGCCTGGTCCAGAATTAGAGCAGGAAAAGTAATGGCGGAATTGTAACTGTTGAACGGGTCGTGGGGGGCGCACTCCTTAATTGTGATCTCAGAGCTCCTCCACCCTTCAGGCGTAAATAGTGTTGTGCACTTGCTGTCTGCCAGACATTGCTGATGCCAAGACCACATAACAAGATAGAAGAGACAGTAATCTCCTGGTCTCTACATTTGTAGACTGGGTGTTTAGCACGGGATTACTTAATAAGGTAATTTTACTATCAGCTGGATGAGACGGGCAAACCTTATTATGCAGATAAGGAATCTAAGGCGTAGAGAAGGATTTTGGTCGTCTGAGCTCAGTGAAGATGGACGCGCAGCCTTGGTCCGTTAGCCTCTGGCTTACACGCGCGTGCCGGTGACTTACCTGTACAGCACGGCGAAGCCCCAGGTAGGGCGTGGCGTGACTGCGGTTTCCCCCATTCCCGAGCAGGAGTCCGCAGAGCTGGCGCACGCTTAGCGGCGCTCCGGCCTGCCCGTCGTACTGCACGGTGCCTCCCACCAGCGCCTGCAGCGCTCCCAGCAGCTCCGCCTGGTCTTCAAGAAGCTCCAGGGAACCGCAGGCACCCAGTTCCTTCCTCAGCACAGCCTGAGCCGCCGGGCCTGCGCGCAGCAGCCGCTCCACCTCGGTGAAGGCCGTGGAGGCCGCCGCCAGGCACTTCGGAAACCAAGAATCGACGTTCGCGGGGGACTTTGATTTTCCTTCTTGGGAACTGCATCTTCTTGGGGAGGTTCCCAACCTCGCTCCCCGTCCTCTCTAAATTTTCCCTCCCAAGTCTCCCGCGTCTTCTTTAGCGTCCGACCTTCGATGACTCCACCCCTCACCCGCCATGCCCCTCCTCGGCCCCGCCCTCTACTGGGTCCTCTCTAGCCCAGCCCTCCCCTCTGTTTTGGTTCCCCACCCCTCCCGACAGGTCCCCTCCTCTCTAGATGCTTCTCCAGTTTTTCAGTTCCAGCAGCTTGCAAAACCAGACTGCGTCCCAGGGTTAAGGTCTTGCACAACCCGGCTGTCTTAAGGCTGGTCCCCATTCTGCCCTGGTTTTCCCGAGCTCTTCCCGTTCCCTCGCCTTCCTTCACACTCTACAACCCGCCTACCTCCAAAGATCCACCTATGGCGACTTGTGTCAGGCTTCTGGCCACCACCTGCGGCACGCGAGAAGGACATCCGGAAAATGCCGCTTTGGTCGGGACCCCGCCCCCGCCCCCGCCCCCGCCCTCTCCCTGCGGCCACTGAGCTCTTACCTGGTTATAGGCGGAGAAGTCCACTACTGCGCTCAGTGGTGCGGATGAGGCGACCGCGGCAAAGACTAGGTGGGGGAACTACGAAAGGAGGAGCATCAGCCTAGTGCAAGGAGGGGTGCCTGCGCCCGATGTCCCTCTCTAGTCCCAGTGATGTGCATGGATAGGGAGAAGCGTGCGAGTACGCTCGCGCTACCCCTAGTCTGGACCCTGCAGACCTACTTCCCCATCCCCGCCCACCCGAGGAGTTTTGAGGACCTTCAGCCGGGTCCAGGTCGCCAGCGAGCCAGCGTAGGAGCCTCCGAAGCAGATCCAAGGGCTGGAGGAAGACACATTGAGGAGGCCGGAGAGCGCCTGGCGAGCAGAGGCCACATCAGCCAACCTGCAAAGGAGCGAAAGTCGAACCCTACATCCCTGGGGGGCCACTGTGTGGACCGATACCAAAACCTAAGGTGGACCCAAGGTTCCTCTCTCTGCCTAGGCCAAGGGAGAAGGCCCACCCATTTCAGGTGAGAACTGAAAAGTTTCCTAGCGCGTTAGAGTAAAAACTTAGACAAAAAAATAGGGAGAAACCAGAGGCAGACGAGGAGGACGCCCTAGAAGAAGTGCTCTAGGCAGGATGGATTAAGGAACTGGGGACTGAGAGAAACCCAGAGAGAAAGGAGAAAGATACTGGGACATAACATCCTTTTTCTTCCTCAGCTTTTCTGAGGTGGTTCTCAGTGAGTGAGTGGCTGCCATTCGAAGCTAGTTGGGCTTGCTGAGAACACTGAGATGGAGAGACACAAAGAGACGGAAACGAGACAAGGGCAGTCAGGGAGACCGATAGAGGAAGGGAGGGGCCTAGGTGAAAAGGAAGAGATAAAGCTCGTTGAGAACATTAAAGGAGGTGAGAAGTTGGAAAAGATGGTGGGGATGGGCAACAAAAGTGAGATGCACAGAGAGACACATACAAGTATCTGGGAGAAGGCCACTCCTTGAAGACGGAAGCATTCCAAAGCTTGAGGCTGTCTGTCAAGGTAGCAAGAATTGGAGTAACTGATCTCCACTGTGTAAGTGTGAGTTAGCCCTGTGGCTTCTATAAAGATTTTCTTCTGAGTAGCGGCAGATGTAAGGAATAAGCTTGGATTATGCTAAGACGGGATTCCTGTTTTCTACATGGAAGTCAAGGGCAGTCACAGAGGATGTTGCCATAATGCCGCTAAGTAATTCTGGTGGTTTGGAGTGGTAGTCCACAGTGAGCGCTTTAGCATTCTTTGGACAGAAAGACAAGAATGGAGGGCGAGAGAAAGATAGAAATAGGGAGGAATGGAGTTAGAGACGACAGGAGAAAGATTAAGAACATAGAGAAGAAAAGAGGAAGCCAGAGACTCAGAGGATAGTGGGCAATAGCAGAGACACAGCTGTGGAGACTAACAGAACATTCTAGTCCAAACACTTTTGTTATCCCCACTCACGCATGGCGGCTGGACAAGTAGCGAAGCAGGGCCACATCCAGGCCCCCAGCAGGCATACTCAAACCATAGAATCTGTGTTCCAGGCTTATCACCAGGGCCCCCCAGGCAGGGGCCAGTGCAGCAGGATGCCCTGTGAAGAACACACGGTAGAGAGGTGGATGTGAGTTGAGTATGAGCTATGGAGCTTCTCAGGTCTCACATATTGTCATCTGCTGTTCCCTTCCTGGTCAATACCTTGCTTGCTTCTTACCTGCCATCACCGAGCCAGGTCCAAGGCTGCCCTCGCCTCCTATGTGCAGAAATACTGGTACATCTTGGCCAGTTCTGTGTTGATCATTCACCCAGTACCGCTAGGTGTGGAGATGAGGGAAAAGAAATGACAATGAACATCCTGACTCCCTTCCCCCTCACTCCAGCCTTTTCTCCAAGATTTTCCCCATCTACTTAGTGGTGTCCTAGCTGGGCTTGTCTAGAGCACACAGCTGTAAATGTAGATATTAGAGGCCCTAGGATGCACACTGCCCAGTTTCCTGTGATTTTGCACTGTGTGCAGTAAAGTATTTTTCCTTAAAAAAAAAAATAGTAGATTTGTGTTTTTATTTTTAAATCCTCAGGACAGAGGGAACTGGCTGGTGCATGGTAGGCCTCTGCTATTTTGTGAAACAGTCCTTATAGAGTAAGTAGTGACTAGCTTGATTTAGGAATAGTGTGTCGACCTTTGGAGGTTGTATGCAGGGAGGGCAATGAAGAGGGGTACATTTGTTTATTCCTTCTTGTGATTTTTGAACACCTGTTGTCACTACTGATTTCAAGGCTGTTTTGGAGTTCTGCTTACATGGTAAAACCTGCTGAGATTTTTCACCCCCCACTCCCAGACAGTCTTATATCACCCACACTGGCCTCAAATTCACTATGCAGCCCAGGATGACCTTGACCCCCAATTCTCCTGTCTTCACTTCTCAAGTTCTGGGGTTACAGGTGTGCAGGGCAGGGTAGAAAGCAAGGACCTGGGGCTGGAGCTGGGGACACAGACCAGAGTAAGCTGACTAACGAGACAGTGCAGTGGACCCCGGCCTCCTCTACCAGCCTCACCTGCAGGAAAGTTCGTCTGTCAGATGCATTGAAGGGATCCAGGGGCTGTTCTAACCACCCTTCTTTGGGGACAGCCCCAGGACCGTGGCCTAGGCCAAAGCCTGACTGTAGGCTAGAGCTCTCCTGAAACTTCTGAATGTGTTCTCTCAGGCGCCTGAGAAGCAAAGCTGTGAAACAGGAAGGCATGGGTGTTGGCTGGGCTCTGTAGGTCTCCCTACTTGACCCTCAACCCCATCTTACCTGGAGCTGACAGTCCCCAGAGCGAAGCCAGAAGCAAAAAACCCAACCATGGAGCCTTGACTGCCATTCTCCTCAGTACTCTGTGTTAGGAAGGGTTCCAGGCACACTGCTCTTTTTCCCATCGATGAGAACCTATAATACTTCCCCGGGGCCGAGCTTTGTCTTTCATGAGAAGCTCCTGTTTCATTTGGGATGCCTCTCCTGGCAGGTTAGGCGTCAGTAGTAACTGCTAAAGCATAGCCAGACGCCAGAGTCTGTAGAGGCTGGGTGACCTGGCAATACTCTCTGCCACTACCTCTCCCCACTCTGACCCCTCCATCTCCTCTTCTGGTGTTTCCTTCCTCCTTGTCACAGTCACCCTTCTCCCTGCTGATTTCCCATTCCCCATGTATGCTGTGCCCTCTTCCAGTTTCTTCCTTTTTACCTTAGTACCTCCCCTTGCATTCTTGGTTTTCCCCTTACTCTTTCTTAGTCCTTCCTCTCTGCCTCTTAGTGCATCCTTGGTTGTCCCAAGAATCAATTTCTCCTTTGTTCTTTGGTCCCAAAGTTTTACCTTAACTTTTTCCAGGTTTCCCACATCATGTTCACCACTCTCTCTGACCTACAATCCTACCACTCTTTCCTTAAAACTCTGTACAGTGTATGAACACAGTGGGCTTATGCTGCCTCAGACTTCTTACCCCTGTTTGTCCTCTCATGAATTGTTACTTCTTTATAGATCCACAGGACTTGCCCCCTTAATCTTTAATATTCAGAAAGATCTAAGGTAGTTATCACTTTTTTTTTTCCAAAGGCACTATGATCTGGGATGTGGTTCAGTTGGTAGAATGTTTGCCTTGCACGTATGGCACCCTGCGCTTAATCTCCAGCCCCAAATTAGCCAGGTGTACTCATGCAAGACTGGGACACCTGTAGTCACATCACTCAGGAGGAGGAGGACCAGAAGTTCAGCCATCTTCAGCTACGCATAGCAAGTTGGAGGGCAGTTTGGGATACAGGAGAAAAAAAAAATAATTGCCAAAGGTGATTATCTTTATCCCATTTTTAGCTTGGTGTTTTATTCCTTTCAAGGCACTGTGAGGGAATTTGGATTTTTTAAAAATTATGTTTATGAGTGCTTTGCCTATTTGTATATATATGCACTATGTTTGTGCCTAGTGCACAAGGTCAAAAGCAGATGTGAGATCCCCTAGAACTAGAGTTACAGATGATGGTGAGCCACCATGTAGGTGAAGCAAATTTGCTTCTTCTCCAAGAGCAGCAAACTGCTGAGCAATCTGTCCAGTATGAGAAGTATGCATATACATATTTTCATGTATATATAGTTTGCGGTTCCTCTAACCAGAAAGTCAGCTACAGTCATGTTAGGATTCTTCTTTTTTCCCTTGCTAAACACTAAATTCCACCAACCATATACATTGCTTGTGACAACAATTCTTCAATGAATTTTGCTAGATCTTCTTTAAAACTGTATGAAAGATTTGATGACGTCTCCACTTCAGTGCTCTCGCCTCTGACTTGTCTAAGGAGCCTCTTAAAGGTTTTCGTCTTTGTGCCACATACTCATTTCCACTTAGCAGACAGGAGGTTCCATTAAATATGAGACCAGTCATCCCCTCCATGGTTCAGGACACACTCCTGACTCCCAATCTTACTCAAAGTAAAATATAGAGTGTTCAAAGTGGCCTTTGAAATTGCACATAACCTAGCCACTGTTACCGTCACAGTTTCATACCAAGCCCCTTGCTCTTGGGCTCAGTGCTCCAGCCACACTGAATTGCTTCTTTATTTCACGAGTTTGTCAGCTAAGCCTTTTCCAAGATTTCTATCCCCAAGCATTGGCAAGTTTCATCCTATCACTTTCCACACTTTTCTTTTTCTGTTATAATTTTTTTTTCTTCAGCATTGCAGATCGAATCCAGGGTCCTGAACAAAAACACAAAAACAGGGAATATAATAGGTAGAAAAGATGCACTCTTTGTGCTTCACCGAGAGTGGGTTCTAGTCTAATGCAGCATCATAAAAACTAGCCTAAACCTGCCTTTAGAAGCGCTTGATAAAAAGCATGCTCCTCCCATTGCCTCTGACAGTCACTCTCCACAACCATATGGATCATCTCTATATGGAAAGAGGCCGCCCTACAACATGGGAAACATTTATTGGCTATATGTCTGAAAGAGGATTAGAATCTAAAATACTCAAAAAGCTGGAAAAAAATTTAAATGCCAAGAAAACAGCTCAATTAAAAACTGGGGCATAAAACTAAACAAAATTCTTAAAAGAAGAAATACAAATGGCTGAGAAATAATTTTTTTTTTGAATGTTCAACACCCTTAGCCACCAGGAAAATATAAATTAAACTACTTTGTAATTTTATCTTACTCCACCCAGTGCAGAACAGAATGCCCTGGTACATTTACATGTGATATATTATTTAGCTGTAAAGAAAACTGGAATTATGAAATTTATTAATCAGCAGTTGAAGCTAGAAAAAGTCATTCTGAGTGAGGTAACCTGGACCTGGAAAGACCAACATGCTTGTCTCATGTGGATGATAGGTTTGAATCTTTAGACATTTGTTGAAGTTGGAATACCTATAGAGGCCAGGAAACAGTGAGGGGTCATAAGAGGTGGGCCTCAAGGGAAAGGATAAAACACAAGTGATGAGGGATATATAAATGAAGAACTGAGAGGGAAAAGTGAAGGGGCGGGAGGCAAGGTAGGGGAAGGAGTATGGGAAGGGGTAAGTAACTTAAAAGACCCTAGAGAATAAGAGGTTTCGAAAAAGATCATGCTCTCTCTTAAAATCCATAGCTCACAGTGTTCTGGGAAAATCTGACCCCCTTGGCCTCACATGAATTCCTACGGCATATAGACTGTTGTTCTTATATGAATGCTTTTGTTTGTTTTGTATTGTTTTTGTTTTATGAGACAGGGTTTCTCTGTTTCTCTGTATAACAGCCCTGGCTGTCCTTGATCCTGCTTTGTAGACCAGGCTGGCCTAGAGCTCCCAGATATCACCCTACCTTTGCCTCTGGAGTTCTGGGATTAAAAGTATACATAACCACACAAAGCTTTGGATGAGTTTATATACACACACACACTCACACGCACACACA
>NW_022196913.1:26192854-26198130 GCF_008632895.1 Mastomys coucha
ACTCACACGCGCGCGCACACACACACACACACACACACACACGCACACACACGCGCGCGCACACGCACACAAATGTTAAAGGAGTTTAAATGGCGATTCAGGGGGATCTGATGACTTTGGCCTCACATGTGTTCATTCATGTGCACACACATACACACACACAATTAAAATAAATTAAAACTAAAAATGAATCTTTTTAAAAATAACTCTTTAAATAAAATAAATGTTTATATTCTCCATTTAAATTTTCACAATGATTGTATCAAATTATTCAGAATTTATCATCTGCTCAATGATTTCAAGATGATGCAAATAGTTTACTTTTATAAGGATAAAATAATGCTATATTTACAGTAAAGAGGAACTTTCAAGACAATCTTACAGGAGAATGTACAACATACTTTTTATTTCATGGAATCAGATGGAAGGATATACACTAGAAATCAACAAATGCTGGGAAAAGAGTTTGAAGATGAAATGAGGCCTGAACATAGGAAACTTCACTGTGATCTGTTGATGGGAGTCAGCAGTAGTACTGGGTCCTAGCGTTCTAGGACCGAGAGCAAAGAAAGTGGGGCTGGGAAGGAACTGCAGGCAGGCTCAACATTAGGTAAATTCCTGGTAGTATTTACATACAAACCAGCTATATTTCTTAGAAATATACAGAGAGAAGATTTGATCATTACTTATAAATCTGTCTGCAATGTCGACATTCTCAATATAAGAAAAAGAATTCACTCAGGTTCAGATCATGTTCAGTAGAGCAGATTGTAAATTTCACAAAACCTTTACCTCACCCAAGTCTCCCTCACTGTCCTACTGCCACTGTCCGCTTTTCAGACTCCAACGCCTCCTGCAAATAAGGCTGGCTTAAGCTAATTACATGACAGCAGGACGAAGCACACCAAGGACTCTGCAAGTCTGTCCACACTTTATTTTCATAAGTCTACAAAAATCTGTTTCGTTTTGTTTCAAACGGAAGCAATATATAACTTTCAGAAACAATCCCAGAGAGGTTGGGGGCGCGTGGGGAAAGAGGGCGGGGGACGACAGGACATGAATGGAGAGACGAAGACTGAGCCAGACATCCGGACATTCTGATTTCTTTCACAAGGTCATCTTCAAAAAGTGGAGCAGTTGAGGTTCACAAAGGCTAGCGAACAGGTTCGAGGGTACTGGGATCTCCAGGCACTGAAGGAGTTGGGGAGAGGCTTGGAACGGACACGATGTCTTCAGAAATTAGCTTGGCTGACTAGAGGAAGCTGCCAAGTTGGAATGTTTGGCTTTAAAATTCCTGGTAGGGGCAGGAAATTCCTGAAATCAGCACATTAAAACAACAGCAGCAACAACAAACGATAATGGAAATGAGGGAGGAGAGAGGGAGATGGATAAGGTATTAAACATTTAAATATTCTGAAGGTTGTAGCGATGAACTTCGAAAGCGAGGCAACCAAGTGGCAGCTTTTCCTGTTGTTCTGCTCTGCGGGTGTGACTTCACCAGGAGGTTCTTCCTAACTGGTACTCCTCAGCCTCCGGAGCAATAGCCCCGGACCCCACAAAATCCTGGGAGAAGGCGGAGGGCGCGCTGCTAGGGCATTGTGGCAGAGCCACTGTCAGAAGTAGGTAGTTGGGCACTCTTCTCGCTTTCCCCAGTGTTAGACTGCTAGTTTTTCAAGATTTCCCGCCGGAGTCATCAGGGTCACCCCTTCTCCTCAGCGGCTGGAGGCCACGATGTCCAGCTACTGTCTGCGTACTTTTACTTTGTGTATGCTACTGGATATGTTGTTCCTTTGTCTAGGACTGGGATCCAGGATGCCTTCTTTCTTTGGTACGATGGTAAAGAGCAAATGGTGGAAGCCTACCTCACGTTCTTCTCTTAATGTTCTTTCCTGTGAGATAAGAGGTCTGTCTGCCCCTGACTGGGTGCTTGCTCTCTTGATAGCCCTCCACTTCGGTTGGTGTGATCGTTATCGTTTATTTCCTACTGCTCACGTATGCACAAATGCACAACACAGGTGGGGAGAAGCATTTCTTCGCCCTTTAAAGAAATCAGCAATTATCGTTCAAGGAAAAGCAGTTATTGTTCGAAGTTAGAATAAAAATAAACTAGTTATGAAAAGTGTGTATGAAAACTACAAACTTAAAAATTTAGGGGGAATGGTATTTGAAGCTTAAGGGCTCAACTCAGTTAAGGGTAAAATGACTAGGCTCAGTTTTGCATCGTTTGTTTTAATTTTGTTTCTACTGGAACAACCTCCGAGATCAAAAGCAAAGTCAGGTGTGTAGCCGCGTCCTGTCAAACAACAGCCACCGATACAAAAAACAAAGAAAAACAAAAGATAGAAAACAAGACAAACGGCTTGGAAGTCAGGCATGGTTACTCCCACGTGTAATCCTAGCACTTTAGGAAGCTGAGGCAGGAGGGTTGCGGTTCATTTAAGGCTCCCTGGATTGCAGAGAGAATTCCAGGCAAGACTGCTTTGAGGCTTACAAAAGAGAACATGGAGGCCAGAGAATGGAAAACAAAACAAAACAAAACAGAAACAAACAAACAAAAAAACTGTAAATGACTGGAAGAAATCTGGAGAGAGCTCACTTGCCGCCAGTTCTGCTTAAAGAGCGGAAGTCCCTTTAAGCCCTAACTCGAATTGTCCTTTTGCCTCTGGGCGTTCTCTCAGAACTGTGAGTAAATACCTTGTGTGTTTGCTCATCTTTGTGAATGGGCCACCCTCTCTGACAGGACAAATCACCTAAGCTGCGATTTTGCTGTCTTTGTGTTTGACTGTCTTTGGTTGAAGAGTAAAGCAAACTTCCTTGTAAGGATGTAGAATTTGTAAAACGTGTTTCCGCCCGGTTTCGAACCGGGGACCTTTCGCGTGTTAGGCGAACGTGATAACCACTACACTACGGAAACGCCCATGCTTCTTATTCTGCTTTTCTGAGTTAGTTAAAACTAGACCCTACTTTTTACATACTTTTGATTCTTAAATTCAACAGCTTAAATTAAAGCACCAACACTAACCGTGTAACAGGTAAAGCTCCTATGCAGCTACAATTCCCTCTACACGAACTCCAGGCAGAGAAACTCAGGTCGGGTCCTGGCAAATTTTACTTAATGGAATCTCCTTAATGCATTGTGTGCTCCTTTCTCGGCTTGAATGAGCCTATCTTACCTTTCCATCCTTAGGCTGAAACACCAGACTGGGTTTTCATGCCAGCGTTTTCAGGAACTGTACCTGGAGATTGTTTGCAAAGAGGATGTAAGAGGTGGATGGTTTGGGTGAGTTTGAGAAGTCTCAAATCAGCGCAGGAAAACTTTATTCAGTATGAGCAAGTATGAATGGACAAGTATCTATGCTCTGATAATAAATATGTGTATATCACAGCACCATTTGGTCACATCTTTGTTCTCCAGTGACGGACAATCACACAGTAAAGCAGACTAAACCTAACTATAATGATGGCAAATTGAACAGAGCCATACTGCAGTATGCAGAACATTAGAAGTGTTGAAAATCGTCAACACACAAACCCGAAGGATGACAAAGTAGGAGAAAAAGCATTGAAAGCCCAGAGATTGTGAGTAAGGGGGACTCTTTCTATGTGACATTGTTTTGGACTTTCTAAGTCACATGTACTCCATTCTTTTTCATGGCTGCATAGTATTTATCTCTTTGAGACAGGGTATCATGTAGCCAAGGCTGGCCTTGAACTCTTAATCCTTCTGATTTGGTGCTGGGATTACAAGTGGGCACAGTCATTTAGATATAGGTATTCTAAACTTGATTATAAAGTTTTGGGGTGCTTTCATGAATGATTGTGTCAGTGTAGCTCCCACCAGCAGATATGAGAGAGTTCTTATATCAGCTCTATGCCTGTTATTATCCACATATCTAAGTTTCTATTTCTAAACTTCTTTACATACATGAACCTCTATGTTTCTATTAATAGTATTTAAATTCTAAAAACTTTATTTTTGAAAACGTTTTTATTTATGTGTACATGTATGTGTATCTGACTGTAGTGCCCCATGTATCTGAGTGTAGTGTCAGAGAGAGCACTGGACACTATGGACCTAGAGTTAAAGGTACTTGTGAGCCATCTAACATGGGAGCTGAGAATCAAGAGCTGCAAGCACTCTTAAGCACCAAGCCATCTCTTCAGCCCCATGTGAATTTAAATTCTTAGACCAGCATTTAAAAAATCAAATCCACAAATGATTCTACTGCATAGTGCAAGAAGCACAATAGAATAATATATTTTAAAACCGTCTTCTGTTTATCAGTGTAAATGGGACTCATTTTTGATGTTGTCTTTTTTATTTTTTTATTTTTTGAGACAGGGTTTCTCTGTGTAGCCCCGGCTGTTCTGGAACTCACTCTGTAGACCAGGCTGGCCTGGAACTCAGAAACCCACCTGCCTCTGCCTCCCAAGGGCTGGGATTAAAGGAGTGCATCACCACCGCCCAGCTTGATGTTGTCCTTCTTTATACATTAGTCCTCTGATCCCAGCCCTGACAGGCCGGGATTTCATTTAATTTACAGATGTCTAATTGTTTTAATTGGGTATGAGGTTTTTCTTTTTTACTTTTTAAGCAACACTATAAGGCTTTGTTTCCTTTGCATATACTCTTAAACCTAACCCCAGGTTTCATAGGTGCAACTTCATAATCACTCAGCCTACATTTAGAATCTGTAACAGTGTAACAGAATACAGTATTTCTACTGCTGCCTGGCTTAGTGAACTTAATACAAAAAAGATATAAGATTGTGCATTCAAGCTTTACTCCCTTTGCTAAAACCTTGTGCTCCTCTTCTCTCTTGAAGGACAAGCATTCCTTATGCAAACTTAGAATTTTTGAATGTTTCATTTTACCTCTCAGACAAGCAGTATCAAGCAGGCACTTCTGGAACTTAGAGGTGATTGGGATGGGGGATGGGCAGGCTAAGTCTACTACACATCTAGAGAAACTTGGATTCTGCCAACAATTTGTTCCAGGAGAAAACATTGTGGAAACCATCTTCAGTGTTGAGACAGGTGAGAGGAAATGAAACTCACCTGCCCTTCCTTTTCTGGGATCCATGAGGAAAGAAATTCAATTCTCCCCTGGGATTAAGCAGGATCCTGCAGGTAGGACAGCCTTTGAGCAGGATGTTAGATCATTCTTCACAGGAGAGTTTAGCCAGAAAGTTTAGGAAAATATGGGTCAACAAATAATGGAGTTTTCAATTTACTTAACCGAGTAGGAGACAGTCCAATGATCAAATTTAAATTCT
>NW_022196913.1:26198140-26219354 GCF_008632895.1 Mastomys coucha
AAAAAAAAAAAAAGGGAGCGAGCAGGGCGGTGGTGGCCCACACCTTTAATCCCAGCACTTGAGAGGCAAAGGCAGGGGGATTTCTGAGTTCGAGGCCAGCCTGGTCTACAGAGTGATTTCCAGGACAGCCAGGGCTATGCAGAAAGGGTGGGGGGAGGGTGGGGGGGGGAAAGGGGAGGGAAGGGGGACCAAATGTTCTTGATCTGATTACTGTTTGAGAAGAGGAAAATGTACTTGGAGAATCTCTGTGAGTAATGATACTGGCTTTGGACCTGGGGGCCGTAGCTGGTGGCTATTTGGCTCCTGTTGTTTTTCAGATCTGCGCCTGTCCTTCTCCACAATGGGATGTGTTTTTAATGTCCCGTTACCACCTTTGCACTGCAGGCTTAGTTGTTTCTGAAAGCCACACACCAGCAGTGAGTGAGTGTTTACATTCCTCCACATCTTCACTGACCGTTGTTGCTATTTTAAGCTACTGTAAACATCCAGGCATTTCAGTGACTTTAATGTGTAATTATAAAGATTTAAGCGTCCTTTCTTGTGTTTATTTAGTATTTGTATGCTACTTGTGAGTCTGCTAAAATATTTGCTCATTTTTATTTTTACTTTTTGAGACAAGTCCTGGGGTGATTGTAAACTCCAGATCCTCTTCCCTTGATTCTCAAATGCTGGAATTACAGCCTGGTGTCATGGCACCCTGCAAGGTGGTATTCCTGTTACTGAGCTTTGAGAGCTCTTTATATATTTTCCAGTACTCCTCAGTCATCAGATAACATGCTTTTCAAACACCTCTTCTAATTATAAAACATGGGCTGGAGAGATGGCTCAGTTGTTAAAAACTCTGACTGCTCTTCCAGAGGTCCTGAGTTCAATTCCCAGCAACCACATGGTGGCTCACAACCCTCTGTACAGGGATCTGATGCTCTCTTCTGGTGTGTCTAAGTCACATATGTAAAATAAATAAATCTTTAAAAAAAAAATGCCTGTTTGCCATTCATAGAGGGCCCAATTCATCAAGTTTTTTAAGAGTAGTGTTAATCTATGTCAGAGAGGTTTTTCTTCTTTTTCTATTTTCAGGAAGAATGTGATAATTTTCTCTGAGTAGGTGATACTATGAACTCTATAATTTCTCACTGCTCCACATCGTGTGTGTGTGTGTGTGTGTGTGTGTGTGTGTGTGTGTGTGTGTAGGGCTCGGAGTTGGTACAGAACACACCCAGACAGTAAATTCTCAACACAAAGGAAATTTACTGCTCCGGAGGGACAGTGCGGGTAGGAAAGCAGCTGCCACTGAACCAGATATTTCTGCCAGAGTGGTTTTTAAGGAGAAAAAGAAAGTCTGTGCTAGGATGAGTTGCTAAGTCCTAGTTGGACACGTTAGTCAGTGTCAAGCCAAATAATGAATTTTGATTGTTGGATCTTGGTATTTAGTTTCAGGAATACGTCAGTAGCCAAAGAAAGAAATAGACGTTGGGGGCTAGCTTTAGGAATGTAATCTAACGGTTTAGCAAGGGAGAAGGAGGGGGAGGGAAAGCGCAAAACCTACTAGCACCATGTTTGCGATGCTCCGGCCTGTTAGAGAGAGCCCTTCACTTAGAGTCAGCAAGTCGTTATAATCATAAAATACACAGTCGTATCTCCCTGGGAAGCTGTCCTGTCCTCTCTTCTGGGAGCTCATCTTCATTTTCCGAGCGTGAGTGAAATCAGATGTTCATGGGCCTGATCAGGTCCCATTTCTGCCTAGATACATTTCCTTAGATTTCAGAGTATATTGGTTACTAGGATACTTCAGCTCATACATGGTTCAAGAAATTAATTATGCAGCACTCAATTATCTGCACTCTTTAAGTTAGGCGGATACTCCAGGTTTCAACACAACGCTGCGTGTACGTGCAGTGAATAACGAGACACAGGAAAATTCTCCGTTTCAAGTTCAATCGGCCCGGTCATTTTGCTGGGCTTGCAGGCACCTTAGCCCGAAGAAAACGGACATGGAGGGGGAGGCGATGAGCGAGCCACCCCGAAATAGCTTAAGCACCTTGAGGAGACCAGAATAGCCACGCACAAACTACACTCGCCGTGGAATCTTTGGGTTAGTGGTGGTTCTCCACGAGAAAGACGAGAAAATCCAAGGTGCTCCAAGTCCTTTCACTCCTTTCATGCTGTCTATCTCAATTGAGCGCAGAGTAGAGCAGACGCAGTCTGGGCGCGGCGTGACGTCATTCTTTTAATCCCAGCTCGGCTTGAAACTCAAACTATCCCATATGGATGAGATATGGAGAATAGGGTGAGGATCGTAATTTAATTTTAATTTAATTTAATCTGTGTTCTTTCCGGGTTTCGCCTTGACGACCTCTTCCTTTCTCCATGTCACAAACCTCAGATCCTGGAAAACTTTAGAATGTAGATAGACCCACCTGCCAATAAAATATTTATCAATTTTTAGTTTTTTTTCCTCTGCTACTATGAGTTTCAAAATAAAGTTCAGCCTTTTAAACTGTTCAATTTAGTGGTTATTCGTGTACCTGTTTTACAACACCGTCGTTTCCTGACTTCAAAGTTCTCTTTCTCCATCAAACAGCGATACATCCTAACTCGAGGTTTGGTGATCTGGACAATTCATTTCAATATCAACATGCAGTATGTACCTTCTGTATTGACTTCTTTTCCTCAACACGGTGCTTTTCAGGTTCCCCTATTTATTGATGTTTCCAGACTATAAATAGAGTCCTTTTCTGTTTGGTTAGTATGTTGTTCGGTAATGTAAACCAAGACAAAGATATAGTAAGAGCCAGATCAGGAGTTTTCAAGACTTAATCTGTTTCTTTTACGATCTGAATATATGAACAGAAGTTTCTCTGTTTCTATTAAAAAGAGATGCGGCCGAGCCAGCCAGGAGTCGAACCTAGAATCTTCTGATCCGTAGTCAGACGCGTTATCCATTGCGCCACTGGCCCGCCATGGGGAGGGGGAGGTCTACTCTACTTATTATTAGCTGTAGCTTTAAATTATAGTCTTAGTCTCAGGTAAATTCAATAAATGTTTGATTTGCACAATTTACACCACTTGTGTTACAGAAGCTTGTCTTTTCATCTTTGCAATCTCCATTATTAACACACGCAGTTGGTTCCTCTGACGTTAAACAACCCCTACCGCCAGCCGGTTGACAGAATAAAAAAGTAAAACAAAGATCCACTTTTTCCTCTTCTTCCTTCTTTCCCCATCTCCTCCTTTTACTTTTTATGTTTAGAAACAATCATTTTGTAGCCCTGACTGGCAGTTCTTCTGCCTCAACCTCCTGGAGTTCTGGAATTATAGGTGTGCATCACAAAGTTAAGAATTTTACGTTTTACAGTCTGAATTCATGCAGCAATTCGGAAGTCCAGAGTGCAGTTGAAAATAAAGCTGAACCAGACGTGGTGGCAAGCCTTTAGATCCCAGCATTCCGGATTTACTCAGAGAGCTGTCTTTAAAATATAAAAGAAAGTTTGGCTGAACACTACTTAAGTGTTCAGTGTGAGCGGAAACACTTAAACATGTACTTGTAAGAAGACACAAACGTTTTCTGGCGCAGCTCGGGGCCAGCCTGTAAGCTGAACGCTACGGTGTAGCGTCCAAACTGCTCTGTGTATCGTCCCTTGAACTCATTTCCACCTGCCTAGCATATCAGATGAGCTCTGTAATTCTACTCCGTTTTGGTTCCCATCAGCTTTTTTTTTTTTTTTTTTTTTTTTTTTTTTTTTTGTCTTTGGTTTTGGAATTTTTGTTTCTTTTTTAAAATACCACAGAACTGTAACTGTTTAAACTAACCATTTCCCCTTCCTCCCCTCCTCCCCTCCCCCCTCCCCTCCCCTCCCTTCCTCTCCCCTCCTCTCTCCTCTGTTTTTCTTTTCTTTCGTCTTTGTTTTATTTTGTTTTTCGAGAATTTCTCGATGTTCTCCTGGCTGTGTGGGAACTCGCTTCGTAGACTAGGCAGGTCTCCTGCTTCTGACTTCCAAGTGCTGGGATTAAAGGCGATCAGTGGCTTTTCTAATGTAAGCACGGAAAGTTAAAAAAAAAAAAAAAAAAGTGAGCACAGGAATAAAACATACTCCTTTTCGCTTGACAAAGTGGTTAGACTTCCACAGACAGCTGTGGTGAAAAATTGTGTCTGAAACTCTCATACGCTGTGAGCAGGATTTGAACCTGCGCGGGAATAACCCATTGGATTTCGAGTCCAACGCCTTAACCACTCGGCCATCACAGCTAACCCGCTTTTGACTTCTGTTACGTCATTTATATATTAAACAAATAATTAAAAAAGGTTCTTTGAAGACAAAATACATACTTTGAAGGCACTGGACACTATAATCCCATCAACACCAGACACTCGCATCTACTCGGACGTTTCCTTTTCAGAAATACACAAAAGGCAATCATTTCATCAAACCCTAATCAGACCTCTTCCCCAAGTCTTACTCAAGCTGACCCTGTAGGCTTTTAAAAGGGAAAACAATATTCCAGCATACCGGAATCTCTCGTCTTGGTCTTTTCTTTCCCACTTGCGGTTTTCATAGGTTACCAAGCTTTTCTTCATAGATGTGGCAGGGACTAGAGTTTGAGTTAGTTGTATATGCATTTACAATCTTAAAGATCGCTTTCTCCACACAACTCGAGAAGCACTGCTCCCAAGGGAGACAAGTTGTTAAGTTCTATCCATGCTCAAAATTTATGTGCCTCTGAGGCAGTATTTCTACACATGTGCAAGATATGTTTGCACACGTGAGTCAACTTCATTCTCTTCTGAATATGCAGGATTGGGAAAAACATAAGCAATATGTGTTTTTAAAAATAATTCTGTTAGTGTTAAATGATTTAGAATAGTTTAACCTGGTACTTTTTTGGCCACACACACACACACACACACACACACACACACATCTAAATATTTAAGAGTTGGCTGTAGTTACACACCTGTAATCCTAAAACTTGAGAGGTAGAGGCAGGAAAAGCATAAATTTTAGGCAATCCTCCTTATATAGTAAGTTAGAGGCCCACATGGGCTACATGAGACCCTGTCTCAAAAACAGAAAAGAGAAAATGAGAATATGAGATGGGTTTGTGCACATCTATCTTTAATATGAAATCAAAGTTGAGATCAAAGTGTTTTGAGTACTACCATAGGAGTATATACATGTATTATTTACACAGGAGATCAAACATATATTTTTATAAAATATCACTCCAAGAGCTGGGCATGATGGCAAACACCTTTAATCCCAGCACCCGGGAGGCCATGGTAAGCAGATCTCTGAGTTTGAGGACAACCTGGTCTACATAGAGTGTTCTAGGACAGCGAGTGGTATATGCAGAGAAACTGTCTGGAAAAAAGAAATCTCAAGAATACATAATTAAGGAACAGTTGAGACAAGATGGTTCCTTCAATGGCTTTGAAGATTCATGAGACTAAAATGGTAAAATACACCCTGTGTAAACTGTGACAACTTTCTACTTGAGGCCAGTGCCCCTTTGAGCATTAATTAGGATCTGTTGCATGCTATCACTATTAAAGAATTTCTCCTTTATTGAGCTCTGAGTTCTTGGGGGTGAATTCTCGCTGGGAGGAGTTATTGGCTATTATAGTATAATCAGCTTGCAATGTCTAGCAGGATGTCACAAACTAGAAGGGTTGCATAGCAACATATATTTTCCCAGAGTTCTGGAGGCTAGAAGTCCAAAACCAAAGCATTGCCAGGGTTAGGTGTTGGTGAGGCATCTTTTCCTGCTTTCTTCCTATGCTCCTCTGTGTGTGCACGGAGGGAGGTCCCTGATGTCTTTTACTTGGTCTCCTAAGGACACGAGCTGCACTGCATTACAGCCCCACTTTGAGACGTCATTTAACTTTAATTACCATCTGAAACTTCCACCTCTCAATGTCTTCACACTGGAATGAATGTGGGCTTCAGAGGAATGACTCTTCAGGAAGACACAATCAGCCTAAGAGGACTCAGCATGTCTTTGGTAATCTAGCGCTCACATTTGGTCCTATCACTCTGACTTCACTTGTCTCAGTGGTTGCAGGATTCACTGTGAAGTCTAGTACAAAAGGAAAAGTCCCAGTAGAGCACACGAGGGCACCGGAGCTGTATGCGTGAGTATTTCTCACAACAAATGATGAAAGGTCCTCTGGTGAAGCACACCAATCTCAGGAAGGTCCTAGATCTGATATAAATCTCATTTTAGCCTTTAAAACTCCTCAACCTGTAAGTATTTTGCTCTACAGAGATGTTTCAACTCATTATGTTGAGTTGATCTAACTGTGGCTCATGTCAGGAGCCACAAAAGGACAAGCTAATAACTAGCAGGTGATCATCCTGAAGTGCCTGCTTTGGACTATTAAATAATCTGTGACAGGTGCGCTCTCATTAAGTGAGGCTGTGAGGGACTCATTTTAGGAAAGATTCCTGCTATTAATATGCTTTTCCTGTTATTATTAAACATATATAACAATCACTAACTAGCAGCACACTCCTTTGGAGCAGATCTCTGCAGATCCATGAAGATGTACTGTCTTGTAGTGATGCTACATAGACAAATAGATGACTTAAGTCTTAATGATGAACCTATAAGAATTCCTAAAATTATATCTGTGTTATTTTTTTTTTAAAGTTTTTTTGAGACAGGGTTTCTCTGTGTAGCTCTGGATGTCCTGGAACTCACTCTGTAGACCAGGCTGGCCTTGAACTCAGAAATCCACCTAACTCTGCCTCCCAAGAACTGGGATTAAAGGCATGTGCCACCACCACCCGGCTATATCTGTGTTTATTAAGCTCTTTTTATAATGGGACTGTTATTAGGTCCTTTTTTTCTGATAGTCAAAACTGCAACTGAGAACTCTGCCAGTGTCAGCAGTTAATTGCTCTTAGATGGTAATCTGACTTTCTCTTACTCAGAGCACATTCCAAGAGGTTGTAAAACAATCAAAGGTCATAAAAGGGGGACTAACAATTTATTATAGGTGCTAGGACAGAAGATTAAAATATTGACTGGGTTAATCTATACAAAACTTTACTTATGACTTTAAACTTTCAGTGAACCTGTGGGGCTGAGACAGGTGATGGATGTTTAGCTAGATAATTACTCCTAATGGATATGTATGTAAGCATTCGCTGTTGTAAACTTCTACTTCAATTTATGATTTGATATTTTGTGCACTTGTGATGAACTTTGTAATGTGATCATGTATTCTGAAACATGTATAAGTACTGGGGACAAAGAGATGAAAGAGAGTTAGATAGAGAGAGTTAGATAGAGTAGAATTAGAACAAAGGCTATTTACTTAATCCTTTGTGGCTTGAGGAAGAGGTGCCAAATCCCAGAAACTGCAGTTCCTGGCCTCAGAGGATCACAGAAGGCAGGTCAGCTACAATAGCATAGTAACTAAGACTTAGAATCTAAGTAAACGTTTTGTAACCCTAAATACCTCACCCTAAATACCTCGTAAGATTAAGTCTTACCCCAGAAATCGTAAGACTATGTCTCACCCTAGAAATCATAAGACTGTGTCTTACCCCCACCTACGCACTTCTCCCTCCTCTGCCTCAGAGAGAAGAACCGACACGGAAGAAGAAACACCCCGTTGGGGCTGGCTCCCAGCAGGCTCAGGCATTAGTCAACCAGGAATCTTAGAACCATTCCCATTCCCCTAGAGCTGTAGCTCTGAATCAGCTGAGTTTGACCCCATGCAATGTTCATAACCCTTCTCCATTGATCCTTAAAGTTCATTCTCTTTCAGATTTGTCAGATTTCCATTAGCACGCACTGACAATTTTAGCCTGGCATGGTGGCTTGAATCTCAGTAGCTAGGGGGCTGAGAGAAGAGGAAGAGGATTGGCACAAGTTCTAGACCAGTCTGGGCTACAATGTAAGCCTATGTATATGTATGTACATACATATGTATGTATATATGTAAGCATGTATATATATATATGTATATATGTATTTTTGTATATATGTATGCATGTGTATATGTATGTATGATAACTAAAATGGCACAATTGTTCTGGTATATATCATATCTCCTCAAAGGACACACTTTGACTTTACCGTCAAGGGTCAGTGACATATCCTGAGGACTATCAGGAGAGCCTCAATGGCCAGCTCTAGCTGCTACCAGCTATCACTAGGAGTCAAAAGCTGGAACCAGAGAATCATTTCAGAAAATGTGGCTCAAGAAGGTCATAGTTCCCACTTTGCAATCTTACTTTATTACAGATAAAAGTCCTAAACTTCATCAATACCTCAACCCATACAAGTGTCTCTCATCTACTAAAGTTCCCTGTTTTACCAACTATCTCCATGCCTTGTGGGGGAACAGAAATGTCTTTGCTCTCTCACCACTAGAAGACTTATGACTCAGGCTTGTAAAAGAGAGAACAGATAGACAAGAGACATTTTATTAGTAGTTTTAAAACAAAATTTAAATCAGGCAGTGGTGGTGCACGCCTTTGATCCCAGCACTTGGGAGACAGAGGCAGGCAGATTTCTGAGTTCAAGGCCTGCCTGGTCTATAGTGTGAGGTAAGGGGGCAGTCAGGGATGTACAGAGAAATGTTGTCTTGAAAAACCAAAAACCAACCAATCAAACAAAAACCCTAAAAACAACAACAAAAAAATCCCACCAAGATTGATATGGTCTTGGATAGGGGAGCACAAGTGCAGTACCATTACCAAAACAAGTGCGGAAGGAAGGAAGGAAGAGAGGGAGGGAGGAAGGAAGGAAGGAAGGAAGGAAGGAAGGAAGACTTTAAGGATTGGCCATCCCAAATTAGGTTTGATAAAGACAGGCTAATTATTTGGATGAGAATATATGATCAGATGACAATAAACTGGGATGGGGTGGGCACTTAATCAAGGCTTGTACAGATTATTTTCTGTAGTCTTAAGTCCTTTGCTTTGAATAATAAAACAGAAACATGACACTATCGTGATTTTACAAAGGCCTCATAAAAAGACACATCTTTCTTTGAGGGCAAAGTCCACGCCTTTCTGTATCTAAATTTTGTTGTAGATGGCGGCATTCTTTCAAGGTTTCGTTTGTGTCTCCGAATTTCACAGAAAACTGGCACAAGTGAGTGTGTCGGGTTGATTGCCTGCAAAGGAAATATGCTTATAGTTGCAAGCAGTACAGAGGGCCTCTGACCCTCTCCTGGGCTCAGAGTGTGCATTTCAGATTCGATTTTGTCACCAAGAATGAGCCTTCAGGAGCGTTGAACGTGCGGAAGTTAGCTATGTCGACAGCGTGCGAAGTCTGCAAATCAATCCTCTTTGCAGAATGTGACCTTAGCTTTGCTTGCACGCTCGGAGTTTGAAGACCTGGGTAGTTGGATAGAGCCTTTGCTTGGTTATTATTTATAAACAAAGAAGAGGGAGAGAATCCTACTGCCTATTACAGGTAAACATTTTTCAACTGGCCCATAACGAAAACCCAAACCTACCATAGCAGGAAACTTTCTCAATTATACATGGGTGTGACTACCAGGCAAGGATTTAATGTGTCGTTTCCGTAGTGTAGTGGTTATCACGTTCGCCTCACACGCGAAAGGTCCCCGGTTCGAAACCGGGCGGAAACAACCTACTTGTCTTTGTTTTTAGTTCTTCTCTCTTCCTGAATCAAATTTTGTTTAGATCATGACAATACATTCCTCAATGGCCGAGTGCTCTGAGACCTGCTCTCCATCTGGTTCAGCACGGTACCCTCTACAGTTGAAGAACAGTCTGGGTCCATCGTTTTGCACCTGGACCAAGGTGCGAAGTAGAAGCTTTACGGGCCGGCCAAGTCAGCGTGTGGGAGCTGGGAGGTGGACCAGTGGTTTTGGAGTGAAGGTGGGGCGGAATACCAGGCCCCAAGTAACACAACCACACAGCACCAAATACAAATTACAGAATCTTAACAGAAACTAGTTTTTTAACGTTAAAAAAAAGTCATTTATTTGAAATTATTCTATTTGGTAATCAGTTACATAAATGCTGTGTTTTAACCCAAACAAGACTAGTAGTATAAAAGTGGTGTAGTAATTAATATAGAACTAATTGAACATAGGAAGATATAGAAAATTTCAATATTTCTGTCTTCTTCTGATTAAGAATTAATTAATGAATTAATTTTTAGGCAGAGTCTCACTATGTAGCCTTGGATGACCTAGAACTCACTATGCAGCTGGCTTGGTACTCACAGACATCTAATTGCCTCTGCCTCCGGAATATTGGGATTAAAGATGTAAATCGTCATATTCCAGGATCTTTTATTTCCTCTTTCTTTCTTTCTTTTTTCCTTTCTTTCCCTCTTTCTTCCTTTCAAAGAGATATTTTGCTCTATAGCTTGGGATCACCTGGAACTTTCTGTGTAGCCCAGTCCATCCTCAAATACAAAGAAATTCTCTGCTTCAGCCTTCTGAGTGCTGGAATTCAAGGCGTGAATCACCATGACCTGCTAAGAAATCATTTTGATTTTATTAAAAATTTGTAGATTATATTATTCTTAAGATACACAGTGCTTGATTTAAAAAATGCTAACAGACAACAGAACAGTTAACCTGATTATTGTATTTAATACAAGAAATACTGACATTTGTCTCATGATAGAGTAAAAACATTTTTTTTTACCAGCTGTTTTCTTTTCACATAATTATTTCCCTCAAGTTGCCTTGAGGCATTAAGACAATTTTCCTTTATTTTAGGTGGTGGGAAACCATAGCCTTGCCCACGTTAGGGAGACATCTACCTTGGGAGATGCATCCTCAGCCCCACGATAAGCACAATCAGGTCCGCCCTTCCGAGCCTTTATCACCTTGACTCATGGTTTCCACTGGTGTAATGAAACTACACGAGCTCCTACAAGACTCATATCCTACGTGTCGTGACCTTGTCTAAAATGCGTCTGCCGAAGGAAACCCTGAAGCCGCTGTGCTCGCTACCTTTGTGGATCATCTTGACGGCACTGTGGTGTTCAGACACTTAGACATCAGATCAGACGCTTCTGCTTGTGTGGTTTTTGGATGGGGCACATTTAAATCGGTGGACCTTTAGTAAAGAGTATGTGCCTGGGCATCCATCCCATAGGCAACAGCAGATGTGAAGATCCTTGAGGGGGATCCGGGCAACTGGGTCCTTTCAACAACTTTCTTTGCACTGAAATGAAACCATTGGTTGAGTCTACAGCCTGCCAGCGCCCTTCATCAGAATTTGGATTTGATAAATCTTGTTAAAATACTATTGAGTGACAGTGTTAAAACCATGGTGACAAAGACTATTCAGGACCATCATTATAGTAGAAGGGTCATTGAAAAAGTGCCTTGATCTGAGGGAGATTGAGCTCTGACCCACATAGAGCGTAGGCCAGTGGGGATGTAGTTAGAAGCAGTAGCAGGTTAATGGGGCTGATGGACAAAGTATGGGTGACAAGCCAGGGAGAGACAAAATTGTGCAGGGGAGAGTGGGAGATAAAGAACTCTATACAATATTGAGAAAATCAATTTTAGGACGTCCACATTTTCTCTTGATGAACTGACTTTGTAGATTTCCTTACTGGAAATGAATTTTACAAGGAAATACACAAACGGGCCAAGAAGAAGTTCCAGGAGTTTGGTTACAGTGTGACCAAAGAATCTTTGCCAACTTTCACAACCATGTGAGCCAGTTCCTTAAAACAAAAGTCTTTCTGGGTATGTGCACATTTCATTGTTCTGTTTTTCTGGAAAACTCTAACCAAATCACTATTATTTTAAATAATCCAGCTCCTTAAAAATACACAGAGTAGCTGTGTCAACCGCATCTGTGATAACCATGAAGCAAGATCAGAAGTTCAAGGTATTCTTTGGCCACATTGCCAGATCAAGCAAGACCAGCCTAGGACACAGGAGACTTAAAAAAAAAAAAAAAAAAAAAAAAAAAAAAAAAAAAGAAAGAAAGCTAAAAATTTAAAGCAAACAAAATTCCTCAAACTCCAACAACAAAACCTCCAAACTACCCAACCAAACAAATGAAAACACATTTCATTTGGGAAGTGGGTGCGTAAGCAGCAGTCGCTTAGCATCTCCAGTTAATATAATTAAAATACCTTTATTCCTCTGAGTAGTAAAGTATAACATTGGGAAATTTATATTCACACAGTTTGGAAAATGAGTACCATCTGACAGTAAAGTCGCAGAACCCGTCTGAGAAGTGTCTCTCACCAAAGTCACCGGGAATCTGAGGCAGGCGTTGGGCCTTTTCTCAAGCTTCTACGGAAGGCAGACGATGTCAAAACCGAGATTCCATCGCCGGTGACCCGGGTTGTTGGCTATCTTGGAGAGCTACGGATTTGCGTACGGGCTGTGGCCAAAACAAATATCACGTTGCTTGGGCGCCCCCGTGCGTCCTCACGAGGTACTGCGGCTACCGGCTGTTTTCTGCCTTCTGAGTCTAAGTTCTGGGAGCAACCGTGAAGGGGAAGGGTGCAGCGCGGGCGTCGGGCGGGGAAGCGAGCGACCCCCGGGCTCTGACACGCAAGCTCTCGGAGGTTTTCCAGAGTAGGATTCGCAGTTTGAGAAATTCCATTTTCCGCGGAGAAGCAGAGTTGTGTTCATGCAGGAGCCAAGGGTGGTTGCTTGTCCTTTTCATTGTTTTATGCTTTTAAAATAACAGCAATGAAAAGATTCCCATATTAAATATGGTAGACAGTAGTGACGTACCACTAAGTATACATAACACGGGCCCCTTCCCTCGAGCTGGCCGGTTAGCTCAGTTGGTTAGAGCGTGGTGCTAATAACGCCAAGGTCGCGGGTTCGATCCCCGTACGGGCCAGGAAGACCTCTGTTTTCTTCCATTTAGTAACTTCGTCTTTTAGCTGTTACTGGAAGTATTTTTTTCCATTTAGTGACTATGTCACTTCTTTTTGCTGTTGTTTTCAGCCAAATCAGAACTATCCCTCCCCGTATCCTAAAATCCAGCCCAGAATACTCACACATAGGGACTCTTTTGGTTAGGCTTGGAGGTAGTTACAGGCGTAATAAGTGACCAAGCCTCTGAGGGAACCTCAAAAACAAAATTGTAGACAAGAACCACTTAATATGGTTGCATTTATTTATATTTTCAAACAAGAAAGATTTGATGTGATTTCATAAGAATGAAGACAATAAGCTCAGTGTGGATGGAAGTTCATGGTCCTCAGCTCTGGGGAGTGACCCCAGGGAGATCAGGATCCAGAAAGAAGGATGACGCTAAGAGACCTAGTTTTTCTGTGGCACACAAAATAATAAAGACAACCCGGATTCCTCAGGATTCTTAAAACACAGAATGGTCAGGGTATAAGTTTCAGCATAGCTCTTTCCTTGCTATCAAAAGTAAGAAATGGATCCTACTCCAAACCAAACGGCATGGCTTATTAATTCTTTATTTGGCGTTGGTAGTCAACGTCATCATTTGACTGAAAATGTTTGCTGGCACAGGCTAAGGGATTGCAGCCTGAATTTCCATGACAGAACTTGAAATACCACTTTGCTACAAGATAATTCTCCTACAGTGCATGTACTCAACCTTTCAAAGGTTCATAAGACATTTGCCCTTTAGGAGCTTCTCAATCGTCAGCTGAGCTCAATACCGAGATTCTCTAAGAGGAGAGCAGTTCAGTAGAGAGTGCGGTCATCTGTACGTGTGCAGAAGCACTCTCAGCACATTTAGAGAAGGTGAATTATTCAAAGTACGAAAACACAACAACCAGAGGCCCTGCTGGGATTCGAACCCAGGATCTCCTGTTTACTAGACAGGCGCTTTGACCAGCTAAGCCACAAGGCCTCTCTTGAGATCCTGCTTGATTCTATCGTATATATAAGGCTTATGCGAAATACAGCATTTTCCCGTGTTTACCTGACTTTGCTCCGAAGAAAATACATGTATTGTTTCCAATTTCATAGAAAAATATAAACTCTAGCAATTAAAAAATATTGTTTTCTTTGTTTCTTTTTTTTTTGTATAGACTAGAGTTTAGCATAGGGAGGGGAGTCAAGAGGGTAGTAGATGGAGAGAGAGAGAGAGAGAGAGAGAGAGAGAGAGAGAGAGAGAGAGAGAGAGAGAGAGAGAGAGAGAGAGGCTATGAGCACGTGTAGAGAGAGTGGGAAGGGAATGGTGAGAGAATGGGAGCAAGAAGGCAGGAACAAGAGAAAGAAATATTTTTTTAAATATTGATTTCAAATCGAAATGTCTGAAAATTTTATTTCATGGTTATTTGTGCCCTCTAGGGGAAAGATTGGATATTCAGTACCTTTTAACAATTTCTTTATTTTCTTTTGTTCAGGAAAGTTGTTCTTCATTGGCCTTCAGTTTGTCTTTTCCAGGTATCAGAGATAAAACAATGAACAAAACAACAAAAATGTATTTCACTATAGAGTCTGTATTTAACTATGAGATTAAAAGGCAAGTTTTAAAAAGCTAACTACCATAACTACCAGCTTTTTTTTTTTTTTTGGTTTGGCCCAACCAAACAATAGCAAATAAAGCAAAAGCTCTTAAACAAACAGGAGATACGAGAAATGATCTTCTGCTAGTCTGCCAACTTACTGTACCTGAGAAAACTCATCGTTCCATTCCCTCCGCTCGCATGCTTGTCTTTCTTTCTTTCCTTCTTCCTTCCTTCCTTCTTCCTTCCTTCCTTCCTTCCTTCCTTCCTCTCTCTCTCTCTCTCTCTCTCTCTCTCTTTCTTTCTTTCTTTCTTTCCTTTTTTCTTCTTTGAGATAGGGTCTTGTGTGTAGCCTTGACTAGCCTGTTAGCCAGGCTGACCTCTGATTCAGAGATCTAGGACTTAAGGTGTGGGCCACTTTGACCCGCTATCCGATGAGGACTTTTGTAGGCGATTCCAGCAGTGTTTCCCACTTGCTCTGTTCGGATACCTCTCCGGTCCTCCAGATGCACCGCAGTCTTTCAAAGATACCCTAGCCTTGCCCAAAGGTCTTTGTGCTGATGCCAGAAGCTCTGTGCACCTCCCACAGCCTTGTTTGGTGCTTTGCATCCATCAGACTAATTCTCTGTCGTTCGCACCCATGATGGTAAAACAGACTGATTCTCTGTCGTCCGGATTATAAACTAAATGGAGGATATGGAAAAATAGAGACGTGGGGTGCAATGTGACGGCCCCTTCAGAATTCCATCAGAGTGTCTAACTGGGAAATGGTGATGGGGCATCAGAGCAAACACAGACTTCTCATTGCAGGCTGTCAGCTGACATGGATGTCTATTTGATGCCTGTAGAAAGGCAAGGCAGCTTAGCACAGAAGTCCAGTCTTAGCATCAATGCGTCCCTTCCTATGACCAGGCGGATGGCGTCCCCTTTGTCCCCACATCCTGCTGTTATTTCTCTTCTCCTTTCTTTCTTCCTTTCCTCCCCTTCCTCCCTCTCTCCCTCCCTCCCTCTCTCCCTCCCTTTCTCCCTCCCTCCTTCCCTCTCTCCCTTCCTTCCTTCCTTCCTTCCTTCCTTCCTCCCTCTCTCCCTCTCTCCCTTCCTTCCTTCCTCCCTTCTTCCCTCCCTCCCTCCCTCTCTCTCTTCCTCCCTCCCTCCCTTCTTTTTATTTTCAAGACAGGGTTTCTCTGTGTAACAGTTACTGGCTGTCTTGGAAGTTGATTTGTAGACCAGGCTGTCCTGGAACTCACAGAGATCCGCTTGCCTCTGCTTCTTGAGTGCTGGGATTAACATGTGCACCCAGAGTATAGGTGATTTTTTTGTTGTTTTTTTTAATATTAAGAACCACTGGCATTCCCTTGTGTACACCTAAATCATTTCTAACAGCGTCATAACCCCTCCCCCTCCCCGCTGTGGGTGCTCGCCATGCCCTGCTCGCCGTCTGTCCCAGGAGTGAAGCCAAAGCTTGTTTCCATTGTTTCCCAGCTCCCTCTATGGTCCTGTGCAGGTATCTTACTGTGATATTAGAAATAGGTTGGCTAACTTACCCAGTTTGTTTTTCAACAGTTTATATTCCCCACCAGGTCTCTGTACTGTTCATTCCTGTCATCTCTTAAATTCAGCTATCTACTTTGAAATGTTTAGAGCGATGTATAATGTGTATAGTGACAAATAGTGCATAGACGGAAAAAGCTCACTAAAAACCATATATATATAAAATATATATTATATTTAATGTATATAATGTAATATATATAATGTAAATATATATATTATATTTAAAAGGATTTTGGTCATCTACTTATATGTTAGACACTAGAGTTGGATTTCTTTTTTGTAGTGCTGGGGACTAGATGCACAAGGTCTCCTGCATGCAAGGCAAGCAGTCTGTCAGCTGAATCATGCTCCTAGTCAATTGGCTTATGTCTTAGGGTTTTATTGTTGTGAAGAGATACTATGACCATGGCAACTCTTATAAAGGAAAACATTTAATTGGGGCTGGCTTACATTTCAGAAGTTTAGTCCGTTATCATCATGGCAGGAAGCATGGCAGCATGCAGGCAGACCTGGTGCTGGAGAAAGAGCTGAGAGTTCTGCATCTTGATCCGAAGGGAGCAGAAGAACATGCCATATTCGTCCTACTTTGAGCAAAGGAGACCTCAAAGCCCGTCCCCAGAGACACACTTCCTCCAACAAGGCCACACCTCCTAACAGTGCCACTCCCCATGGGCCAAGCGGTTAAAACCACAAGTCTAAGGGGGCCATTCCTATTCAAACTATCGCTTTTTTTAAAAATTGATTTAAGTTTTATTGCATTATGATGAGAAAAGATACATAATTTCAAATAATCTGAATTTGTTAACATTTACAAACGTATTTTAAGAAAATGGAATTATATGACACTCTTCTTTCCCTTTTGTACCCCAACTCCTCCCAGAGAGCCCCCCTTCAATACCTGCCATACCTTTTTTTATTTTGTCATATTCTTTAAGATTTATAAAATATTGTAACAATGAAAATAAGTATTATAAAAGTTGTTTGATAGAAAACAACAATCAATTGAACAGTCTTATGTAGATGCTTATCTACAGCAATACTGAAAATACATACATTTTTCTCAATGTAAACTTTAAATAACTCCAAACATATTAACTGTATATTTTAAAATAATACATCACTACTAGTTTTTTTTTAATGAGCATAAATTGATAAAATCTTTTTGTTTGCTTGTTTGTTTTGTTTTTAGTAGAGCTTAAAATCTTGGCTCTTAACTGTGGTACAAAACCAAAATAAGAACAACTTCTAGACATTTGGAGTTCACTGTAATAAGGCTGTACTTCAACTGGTGCATCCTACACATGAAGTTTTCTTACTGCTTGTCTATGTTCTTTGTAAGGCGGACACATTTTTTCCATGAGGAGGCACAGGAGAGGAGTTTGCATGTTCTTGTCTGGTGGATTTCAGATTTGGTTACATTGTGTGCTTGCTACTACTCTGCTGTCTTTGTCAACAATGACCTGAACATCAGATCCTTGGCTTTGTGATGATGAAATTCATTTTTTCTTTCTCTTAGTTGTCCCTTTGATGCTATTGTGGCTGGGTAAAAGGTTCTCCATCCTGCCTCAGGGGACAGGATGCCATCATTGCTCTCTTCCCTCTTCCTTAGGAAAGCACCCAAACTCAGGGTCCAGATGCCCAGCTAACTGCATGCTCTTGGCTCTTGCTAAACCGATTATTTGTTTCCCCCTGTAACTGCCAAGCAGGATGTAGCTTTGTGTGTGTGTGTGTGTGTGTGTGTGTGTGTGTGTGTATGTGTGTGTGTGTTGACTTTAAACATCCCTGGACTATGCATTCAGGGCGCTCTGTGAGTGAGAAGTGTTTTTCTCCAGTCAGTTGCTGGCTTGGCTTCATACAGAATACCAATGTGAACTTTGGTCATGCTGAGTGGTCTCTGGGTTTTATGCCGTAACTCCATATAAAACAACTTTATTTATTTATTTATTTATTTATTTATTTATTTATTTGTTTGTTTTTAATTGTGACGCTAAAAAACCCTTATCTTCAAAAAAGAATGTCTAGGTTTTAACTTTTAGGATATTGAGTCATATAGATAAATGCCTTAGGTTCTTTTTATATTAAAAAGAAAACCAGTACCATAGGTTTTTCTCTTTTTGTCTTCAATACTGGAGATTGCACCCAGGGCCTCATTCTTGCTAGGTAAGTTTTTAGAACAACAACAACAAAAAAATTGGTAAAATACTAACAAGATCCATCCTGGGGCAAGTGACACAGTCACATTTGTTGTGACTTTTTGGAGACCTTAAGCCTGTTAGGTAACAGTTATCTCTTCACAAACTAAAATGTATTTCCATACCCGGCCCATCTAACCCAAGCACATACTTTGTTCTGTCATATGGTGCTCACTGAGCATTAGAGCAGAGAGCTGCCCCTGTGGAAGGACGGTCAAGTAGACCTTATGTCCTATCCAGTGCCTTTCGAAAACTGCTAAACATGTTCCAGTCCTACAGTTCACAGACACACACACACACACACACACACACACACACACACACACACACACACGACTGTGGTACTTGCTTACTAAATTATTGCCTTATATTCCAATACCATCAGTCCCTGACCTGCTATCCTCAGAAACTTCTCTAAATTCAGAGTCCTCTTTCCTCAAGCCCATAAATGTGCAGAATTTCCTTTGTTTCACAGGCTGCTGTTGGATCTCCTTTCCCAGCTTCTCTCAGGGCAAGTGGCTGGTGTTATGGAAAGACAAGATATCCCTTCAAGTCCTTCTCAGTGACCCCCACTCCCAGGTCACATCAACTGTTTACAGTTTTGTGGTCTTCTAAGATCACTAATACTGAACCTGGAATCTTCATTATTTCAACACACTAATATTTAGGCTCTCTTTTTAAAATGAACTGCAGAGCACACGTATTCTTTACGCTGATCATTCACCTGGCTTTGTAAGCTTTATTCTTGGGTCAAACTGAAGACATTATCCCCCGTTTTTACCAGATAGGCTCCTATCCTTGAGTTTCTACTAGTTTGATCAAAAATATTTGTGAAAATATTGTTGGGATTAAAATAAAATATGAAGTAACTTAAAATTTTATCATTCACTTCTGGCTGGCAGGCGGGCACACACACATATACGTGCACAATTACACACAAGACTTAACCAGTTTAAGACTTAGAAAGTTTTGTTTTTGTATTGTCCTCCGGAGACAGGGTTTCTCTGTGTATCCTTGGCTGTCCTGGCACTCACTCTGTAGACCAGGCTGACCTCGAACTCAGAAATCTGCCTGCGTCTGCCTCCCAAGTGCTGTAATTAAAGGTGTGCACCACCACTGCCCGGCTTAGAAAGTCTTCTAATAGATGAAATTTAGTAAACATTATGTTCTGCTGCAGTGAAAGTGGGGGACGGGGGAAGGAAAACCTCATTATCTGTTGAAGGTTAACTAGAGCTGCCAACTGTCTAAGGTAGATTATTCCAATTTGGAAACAGACGTCTAAGTCTCAATATCCCCGGCCTAGGCAGACAAACTTGTATGCCCAAGTCCACTTGGACAGAGCACGTCTACATTGGACTGTAGCTCATTCATCACGTGGTGGCAATCAATAATTTCATTTCAAAAACGGGACCTTATGTTTGCATGCGCCAGCTTCTTTCTAGACTTTGTGAGTGGCTCTGAAAAGAGCCTTTGGGAGAGATACTAAAGCCTGCTTTACTTAGCCTTGTGGTGGCTCTCGGTCTTCTTGGGCAGCAGCACGGCCTGGATGTTGGGCAGGACGCCGCCCTGCGCGATGGTGACGCGGCCCAGCAGCTTGTTGAGCTCCTCGTCGTTGCGGATGGCCAGCTGCAGATGGCGCGGGATGATGCGCGTCTTCTTGTTGTCGCGGGCCGCGTTGCCCGCCAGCTCCAGGATCTCGGCCGTCAGGTACTCCAGCACGGCCGCCAGGTACACCGGGGCGCCGGCGCCCACGCGCTCCGAGTAGTTGCCCTTGCGGAGCAGCCGGTGCACACGGCCCACGGGGAACTGCAGGCCGGCCCGGGACGAGCGGGTCTTAGCCTTGGCACGAGCCTTGCCGCCCTGCTTACCGCGTCCAGACATAGCTTCAGACTTCTGGAATATACACTAGCTACGAGACAAAGGTAAAGAGCAACGTGCTCGCTCAGATTTTATAGTTAAGCCAGAGCGCGAAAAAGGAGACCCGTCATTGGTTAGCATTCTGGGTTCAATTTAACCAATGAAAACGAAGTTTTGGTATTTCTGTATTCTTATTGGGTAAATGCAGGCTCAGCCTTTTGTCTGGGAATGACCTCTACCAAGGCACAGAGCACTTCATTTTATTTGCATAGGAAGCTCTAGATAAAGAGTACTCGCGGTCTTGGATTTTCTGTTGGGTGGTTTGTTTGCTCACTCGGTTCTACGCCATGCCTGAGCCCGCGAAGTCGGCTCCCGCCCCGAAGAAGGGCTCCAAGAAGGCCGTCACCAAGGCGCAGAAGAAGGATGGCAAGAAGCGCAAACGCAGCCGCAAGGAGAGCTACTCGGTGTATGTGTACAAGGTGCTGAAGCAAGTGCACCCCGACACCGGCATCTCGTCCAAGGCCATGGGCATCATGAATTCGTTCGTGAACGACATCTTCGAGCGCATCGCGGGCGAGGCGTCGCGCCTGGCGCATTACAACAAGCGCTCGACCATCACGTCCCGGGAGATCCAGACGGCTGTGCGCCTGTTGCTGCCCGGGGAGCTGGCCAAGCATGCCGTGTCCGAGGGCACCAAAGCTGTCACCAAGTACACTAGCGCTAAGTAAACTTCTCAACAGAGTTAACACCTAGCACCAAAGGCTCTTTTAAGAGCCCCTAAACTACCAGCATTAGAGCTGCAAACATGTGTTACGTTTTAGTAGGTTTGTTTTTTTGTTTTGTTTTGTTTTTTGTTTTTAAAAGAACACAGATTCCTGTGGTAGGTGTAGTGTTTAATATAATACGATAATACAAAAAATGGCTTGTCTCGGTCAGGGTCGCCCAGATGTGTCCTGAGTAAGCCACAACGAGCTTTGAGCAAAAGTATTAACTGGAAGCTATATTGTATTGACCCAAGTTATTCAAGGTCAGATTAGGACTGAGGATGTAAATTCAGCTGAAAGAGTGCTTGGCATACCTGAAGCTCTGAGCTTAATCCCCCCCATCGCTGCGTAAATTTGGGCCTGGTGGGACACATATAATACTTGGTGTATGTATAAGTAGGATCAGGATTTCAAGGTCGTGTTCTTGTGTTAGAA
>NW_022196913.1:26219364-26225238 GCF_008632895.1 Mastomys coucha
TTAAATGGAGGCTAGTTAAGCCAAACCAAACCAAAACCAAGCCAATTGGATTTAAACCTGGCTGTGCTTGTACCTGCCTTTATTTGATGCCAGCACTCTGAAGGCAAAGCCAGGTGGATGCCTGTTTAAGGACAGTCTAGTCTACAGAGTGAGTTGGAACAGCCAGGGATGTACAGTAGAACCTTGGTGTTTGACGTGGAGATAGGGGACCTATGGGGGACAATTTACTAAAACGTAAACATTTTTGCCTCTCTCCTAAGCTTTGAGGATACAGATACTGAGCATACAGAATGGATTGCTTTCTCCTGGAAGTGATCTTACAGATGAGCAAGGTCAGACTGGAATATATGTGTATATATATTTAATATATATACCTATATATGATATATATATATATATATATCATATATATATATTGTTTTTCGAGACAGGGTTTCTCTGTATAGCCCTAGCTGTCCTTGTACCCACTCTGTAGACCATGCTGGCCTCGAACTAAGAAATCCGCCTGCCTCTGCCTCCACCACTGCCCAGCCAGACTGGAATATTTTTTATCACGCAGAACAAGTTTTCTATCCATTCAAATCTTCACTAGAAATTTGCCTGTTATGTTAATATTCTTAAAATATATAAAATGATTTTAAACACTTTGTGAGTGCTTAACATCCTAAGCAACTATTTATATATACATGCCTGTAGCATATGAACCCATCTAATCTTTACACAAATCTATGAGGTAATAATTACTATGTATTTTATTTTTAAATGCTGGAAGCAATCTAGAAGGATATAAAGAAAACGATTTTCAAAGCAAATAGCTAGGGTGGAGGTAATTGGAGAAGGGATGTATCTCACGTAAAGGGGGGATGGTGTAAAGTGAGCTTTCTAGAATTTCCCAACAAGTACAATTTTCTCTGATCTGCCCCTTCAACTCTTAACCACAATGAGGTCTTGATAACCTTTGGGCAGATATCAAGTACCTGATGGGGAAACCACCAGTGCAGTATACTGCCTATTTCAATTTCATGAGACACTTAAGAGAAATAATACTTGCATGTTTCTTCACCTAGTATTTTAGGTTTCTACTACCCAGGGGTTGGTTTGTTTTTGAGACAGGCTCTCTTCCTACGGAGCCCTGGTTGATTTGGGATTCATTATGTAGCAAACTCTGGGTTCCTGCCTCAGATATTTGAGATTCTGGATTATAAACCTGTGCCACCTATTCAGCATCTAATAAATAGGACTTTTTTTTTTTTTTTTTGACTGATGATGGATTCTACTGTCAGGTTTATTTTATTAGTCTTGGATTAAGCTTTTCAACTCCCAAACTTTCAATAGGATACTGATGTTATTAGCTTTAGATTAGTAAGCCAGTTTTCAAAACTATGTCATTTTGACTTTACAAAGTTTATTTTATTCTTCTTTGAAGTTCTTAAAATTTACTGTTTTAATAGAAAAACTGGGTGGAAGAAAGGCCTTAGCTTTCATTGTCATTGCCACTTCTCTCCTTTCATGTGGATCTCACTTTGTTTCTATGGAGAGAACAGTTTAACAGCTGTGATGAATCAGAGGAAAGATCGATGCTCATAACTAGCAAAATTAATGCACAAAGCTTAAATAATTTGGTCAAAATTATGAAAGGCAGGACAAGATTCCAGTACAAGGTTCCAGGACAGATTCCCTCCTTTCCCTTTTACCTGTCTGTGATTTTCTCCGTCCTCATATATTAGAGTCACTTAACTTTGGATAAAACAAGATTTTAATTGTATTCTTATAATTGAATTATTAAAAAGTTGAATTTGCTACATTAATGCCCCTTAAAAGAATTACTTTTGGGTGGTGGTGGCACATACCTTTAATCCTAGCACTTGGGAAAGAGAGGTAGGTGGCTCTTTAGGCTAGCCTGAGTAATAGAGTGAGTTCCAGGACAGGCAGGGCTACACAGGGAAACCCTGTCTCAGAAAACCAAAAATCAAAATCCAAAAGCCACCACCACCAACAAAGAATTTGATTTTGTACTGAAGAATTTATGTCTTAGGACAATGTTGCTTTGCTCCAATTTCCTCAGGTGACATTTGGACAGTGTTTCAGTCCCCCCCCTTCTGAGGAAAGAGTCTCATTTCAAGTAAATGGTTTCACAGACTGGAGGATTTTTGAAGCTGTTTGGAATTTTATTGCTCTTAAAGTCCTTAAGGGACCTTTCTTTTCCTCTTTTATTTTTTTCTTAGGTGATGAGATTATAGGATGGGTCTGAAGCCATCTCAACTGGGATTACAATCTGATGAAGTAGACTGCATGGTTGGACGCAGGGTTATGGGTTAGGACACACTAACTCTGGCCCCTGCTGCCCTTTTTAAAAAACAAACAAAACAAACTGTAAATGAAGTTTCTAGGAGATTTCGTAAAAAACTGCAAATTTTGTAGCTGAAATGAGAGAAAGGTCTTTAGCGAAATTTACTACGTTGAAATTCTCATCTGGTGAAGGTTCCAATTCAGAGTGAGGATCTCTTTTGTCACTCCCATGTCCCTATACTTTTCTGTTTCTCTGTCCTGCCTCAAAGTGAGATATGACTAGAACAGAGATTTTTAATCTCTGATTTATGAGTAAGTAGAGAAAATTTAAATTTGTTCATTCTCCCAGGATTTTCTACGAATTATTCCTATATTTGCATCTAAAAGGACAAACCCAGTTTGTTACTCTAAATTCACTCCTCATATAGTTTCCAATTACTTAGCAGACACTTCTTTTTTTTTTTCTTCTGAGACAGGGTTTCTCTGTGAAGCCTTGGCTGTCCTGGGACTCACTCTATAGACCAGGCTGGCCTCAAACTCAGAAATCAGCCTGCCTCTGCCTCCCAAGTGCTGAGATTAAAGGCGTGCGCCACCACTGCCCAGCAGCAGACACATTTTTAACAAGGCAAAAAAAGAAGTGACAGTAATTTTAATGTTCTATATGATCCACCATATAAAGAATGTTTTCAGTATGTAAACCATGTAAGTAGGCCTTGCACTTTTCTTCAAGTGTTTTGAGACATAGTGTCTATATTATACTTTTATAGTACATCAAGTTTCTTGATCTGTATTTTGATTATTTTTTGTATTGTTTGAAACAAAGCCTCAGACCTATTCTGACTGGCCTTGGAGTTACAGATGTCTGCTTGCTTCTACTTCTTGAGCACTGGGATTAAAGGTGCAAGCCCAATGTGATCTGTTTTGATCTCTTAAATTTAGAGTTCTCCAACGAGATTCAGATATGTAACTAAATTGCTCTGAATATAATATTAATCGGTTGATTGAATCAAGCACTTAAGTGAAAACTAACGAAAGTAAAGCACAATTAAGCATTCTCTTCCTCAGTCCCAAGCCACATAGTCTTTGTTTAAAAAGCCACACAAGCCAGGTGTGGTGGCACACACCTTTAATCCCTTGGGAGGCCTACCTACATAGCAGTTCCAAGGACAGCCAGGGTAAGCAAAACAAAAACAAAGACTAGTATTACTTGACAAAGAGCAGAGACTTCAAAACATTAGGGCAGGATTCAACTTACTTCTGAAATAAGCAACTAAAGGAGTGGTCAGTGAAATTGGCTAGTACATGAAAAGTGAGGTAGGCAATAGCGTGTTGTTCTTTAACAAATAAATATAAAGGATAAAGATGTCTTTCTCAGGTTAGCTCCTCACAACCCTGAAAGACTGGGAAAGAAAAAAGTTTCAACTGGTTCAGTGACTGCCAGTTCCAAATTCTCTATTCTAAAACTACTACCATTACTAATTTGAGAGATTAAAAAACATAGTAGTCTATGGTGGTGATCACATTTCCTGTAATCCTGACTATTCTCGAGACAGGAGTGTCTCAGTGTAGCCCTCCTGGCTATTTTAGAATTCTCTGTATAGACCAGCCCGGCCTTGTGTCTGACTGCTGGAACTAAATGCGTACACATCACCGCCCAGGGCCTTTGTAATCCTAACTATGGAGGCTGAAACAGAATGTAAACTTTTAGGTCTGCCATGAAAGAAAAACAAAGCTCATCCCATTGTTTAGCATGAAATACTCTTAACGTACTGCAAAACTCCACATAGCCCCATCACCGCTAAATTTAACATCTAGAGCTGAGAGCTTACACTAGTTTCTCGCGTGCTAGACTGGCGTGTTGGATCTTGTAAAGGCCGGTAGTTGAAAGATGGCAGCCCCTAGGAGGTTCGTACCCGAAACAAAGTCCTCACAAGCCTAACACTGAAAAGCTGCTTAGCTCTCTTGTTGATTGCGTGGGGGCCCTAAAAAGGGCCTTTAAACAGCAATGCGAGGCCAGGAACAGCTTAGCCGCCGAAACCGTAGAGGGTGCGGCCCTGGCGCTTGAGCGCGTAGACCACGTCCATGGCGGTGACGGTCTTGCGCTTGGCGTGCTCCGTGTAGGTGACGGCGTCGCGGATCACGTTCTCCAGGAACACCTTCAGCACACCGCGGGTCTCCTCGTAGATGAGGCCGGAGATGCGCTTCACTCCGCCGCGCCGGGCCAGGCGGCGGATGGCGGGCTTGGTAATGCCCTGGATGTTGTCGCGCAGGACTTTGCGGTGGCGCTTGGCGCCGCCTTTCCCCAGGCCTTTCCCGCCTTTGCCACGACCAGACATGACTACAGTAGTATTGCTGCAGAAACTGACGGCTTCTTGGAGGAAGCTGCTCTCTTTTATAGGGAACCTGCGGACCGGAGTGAAAACAGAAAGCGTCAGGCGGAAGTGCTTGCGGCAGGGGGATGGGCGCGCCGCAGCGCAAGAGCCTAGCCGTTTATTCATTTCATGTAAGAGCAAGTCTCTTCCACTTTTTAATGTGGCACATTCTTCTTAAGCAAGAAGAACCAAGACAGTATAGGATATAAGTGGAAAGGAAGCAAATCTCGTCATTCTTCCCTCATTTGTGGTTTTTATTTGAGCTCCTTGTATAGGATGATGTTACTTTACTTTGAATATCTCTTAATGAATCAATAAAATAGCGAGAAAAATCACTAATTGAGTCACATAGCTAAAAAAGTCTACAGAATGTTTTAGTATGGGAACCATTTAAACTATTATTACTGTTGTTCGCATTTGTTTTGTGGCAGTAGCCTTACTGTATCTAATGTGAGAGTAGCTGTATAGAACAGGCTGGTCTCGAACTTCGAGATCCGCCCGCCTGTCTCCCCAGTGCTAGGATTAAAGGCTTGTTAGGATTAAACACATGGTTCAACAACTTAAGTCACACAGGTCCTGAAATAATTTTAGCACAGGGAAATTATACAAAATTATGTATTTAAGGTAACAAAAGATTGTAACAGAAGTCTCAAGGAAACCAGATTTTATGGTGTTATTAACCTGAGGTTTACATATATCGTCTTCTAATTTGTCAAGGCTTACAGGCCACTAGGGGAAGAAAGTAGCTCTACTAGTTGAAATGGACATAACTATACAAGTTCTCTCCTTTAAAAAACCAAAGGCCTAATTAGTAACTTAGTAGTCAGTCCCTAGGGATAGGCTCAAGCCAGTGCAAAAAGACGGCCTACAGTTTTGACTCTTGAGAAGCAACCAGTGTCTTGCCCTGTACACTTTCTTTGTACACTCAAACCAGGAACTAAAGACGGCCATAAAATATATTCATTCTAATCCCACTCCATTCAGTGCAGGGGTTTGAGTCTGGTCTGCTAAAAAGGATACCTATGGTGCTATGCCTTCGTGTCTTTGTTCATTCCCCTTGCCAGAGGTAAATGCTAAGCCCTTGTTAGAAAATGTAAGGTGGCTCTGAAAAGAGCCTTAGGGTTCCCACTAACCCAATGAAAGTCTTATTTCCCCTTGGCCTTGTGGTGGCTCTCGGTCTTCTTGGGCAGCAGCACGGCCTGGATGTTGGGCA
>NW_022196913.1:26226029-26239047 GCF_008632895.1 Mastomys coucha
TCGACCATCACGTCCCGGGAGATCCAGACGGCTGTGCGCCTGCTGCTGCCCGGGGAGCTGGCCAAGCATGCCGTGTCCGAGGGCACCAAGGCCGTCACCAAGTACACCAGCTCCAAGTGAAAGTGAGTTCGTTTAACTCGCTTTAACCCAAAGGCTCTTTTCAGAGCCACGCACAATTTTAAAGAGAGCTGTTGCTTGTCTACTGCCAGCTTTAATCCTCAGGTTTTAGAGTTCGTCCACAGACAGTTTGCTATCTGAATACTGGGATACAAGGGTAGTAAGTTTGCATGCAGTTATTTGATAGGTTGCAGTGATACCCAAGGGCAGAGTGACTGGTTTCCTCGTTTCTTTGTCCTCTCACCTTGTTTGGTAGGTATGTTACCCTTGCACCACGAAACAAAATAGTACCCTTTCTGAGAGGGTATTCCTGTGCTAACCATAAACTGGACAGGAAGCTAGACGAATTTTCAGGTGTTTAGGATTTCATGTAACTTGCTGCCAGTGTTTGGAGTGTTTAGACTCCTGCTTCAGTAATCCATTAGATAGTGTGACAACATGAGGAAGGTGTTGGTAATTGCAGAAGGATGTGTAGTGGATACTTGGAAGGGCACCACTGGCAGTTTTCATGTCTATCCCAGTTTTTTAAATGAGAGATGCAGTCTCAATAATGAACATAACTTCTCTTTTTTGTCAATAAGCACATTCGTAAAGAGATTCCATGTTACAAAGCTGCTTAGTGTCCAGCAGTGTAGCCCCAAATCTTGTAGCTCGGTGTCTGGGTATCACAAAAAGAGCAGAGCTAAAAGTAACTGTTGGCCCAGGGAAGCGTTGTCAGAGCAGGGTTCTTCCATTTCAAAGATTATTAGTAGAGGAGATATGTCTCCATCTTGTGGCCATTTCGGATAACACAGCTGGAGGTTTTAGCTACGGTCTAATAGCATATATGAGTCTGTTTCCAGCAGTCTTCAATGTCCCATTTCCCTTACCTACTTCAGGCGGGAGTATTTAAGTCATTTAGGTTTTTTTCAACTTCTAAACTAAACTCCAGCCAGATTCTTCCAGATTAGGCACAACCTCGGTTAAAAAAAGACTTGAACAAAGAATGACATACTATTTATGAGCTCAAGGCCATATGCCTAGGATGACCCTAACACCTCCAAATGACTTCTTGGGGAAACTCAACCAAAGCTGCCAAAAGATGGAGTCAGTCTCTCAACTTGTCCGTCTGTGAAGTTAGGGCTCCAGTCTGTCAGGTGGATAACTTAGGTTAGGCCATTTTTCTCACCCTGTTTTATCTTTCCTCAGGAATGTCCCATTACTTATCCAGAGGTTACATAGGTCAGCATGGAGCTCAGCCCTTGTCATCTTTAAAACGTTTTCACTGTATTAACAGATGTCCAGCTGTGTTTATTTTTGGCATTCTACAAAGAGCCATGTTTATTAGTTTTACATGCACCCTATATACAATATGTAAAGACAAAAATCAGGGCTTTTCTTAGCCTGCTTTATGGATTTCAAGGACTGAAGTTAAAGCTGTTCCTAATGTGGTTCTGCCTGTTGCTTTTCTCATTAGCTTCTTGGAAGGAACCCTTTTCTATTTATGAGTAATGTGACCAAAATATGTTAGTAGTTCATTAGCACACAGTTACCTGATCTGAGAAGGGACCCTACAGCATGGCTACTGCATCTTCTCTGAAGAAAAGCCTGATTCTTCTTTTTGAGAGGAAGGACAGGCATGAATGGTTTCTGTGTTTGGCATCACTGTGGGGTGGACACATAGCTATTCTCCTTTGTAATTGGGACCTCCACTCTGTCTGGAAGGACTTCCAAGTCCTGAAAACAGAAACTCATCTTAAGAACAATGCCTGCTTTGACATTTTGTCATCCACACACCTCATTGATATCACAGTTTTTATCCCAAGATCTGGGATTTGGCATACCGTTCTTTTCTTGTTCATTTGCTTACTAGTTCCGTTTACCCATTATTTCCACTAGAAGTTAAATACCTTGGGAGTTGGGTTTGGTGGATGGCATATTTTGAAATGAGGGTAGGACATTTTGATCACTTAAGATTTCGAGGTTCTAGAGCAGTGTCTGGGTGTCATTGTGTATTTGTGCTAGCTAGAGAGAAGGGAGCCTCAATCGAGAATATGCTTCCATAAGATTGGGCTGGAGACAAGCCTGCAGGGAATTTTCTTAACTAGTGACTGATGTGGGAGGACTGAGCCCATTTGTGCATGGGGCCACCCCTTGCCTGGTGGTCCTGGGGTCTATAAGAAAGCAGGCTGAGCAAACCATGGGAAGCAAGCCAGTAAGTAGCAACCATCTATGGCCTCTGCGCCAGCTCCTGCCTCCAGGATCCTGCCCTGTTTGATTTCCTATCCTGAGTTCCTTCAATGACAGATTATCATGTGGAAGTGTAAGCCAAATACCCCCCCCCCCAACTTGCTTTATCATAGCAATAATAACCCCAACTAAGGCAATATAATCTGGATAAGTTAATGAAGTAATTATTATTTGCTTTACTGTTGCTGAAAGAGAGCTTATTCCATCTGAAATGGCTCCTCTGAGTGCTCCTACTTCAATGACAAGTTTTCTCTCACTTGTCAAACACAAAGCAAGCTTCAATTTTTCGAAGATGCAGATTTCTTCATTTTTCTGTTTTTCATTAATGGTTATTGGCAGTTATAGAACCTTACTTTCTTTTAATATACTAAAAAAAGATAGTTATAAATCTTGTATATCTCTGTGGCTGGAACTTAGAACTTTAAAAAGATATTTAAACATACTTATTATAGACAGGATCTTACTGTGTGGTCCTGGCTGGCTTGGAACTCACAGAGCTCTTCTTACCTCTGTTTCTAAACTTCTGGGATTAAAGGCATGCTAAACAATGCCTGGGTATTTTTTTTTATTATTATTTTAATTACCTGTGTTCATGCATATGGGTTTGTGCATGTGAATGCAGGTGCTTGTGGAGTCTAAAAGAAGATATCAGATCTGGAATTACAGATTGTTCTGAGAAGCTCAGTGTAGGTGCTGGGAACTGGATTCAGGTCCTCTGCAAGATCAGAAGTGCTCTTAACTGCTGAGTTATCTATCTGGCCCCAGAATGTATGACTCTGATTAGGAAAGACTGACACACACTTGACTTTAAGAAAACATTCATTGTTTCCTTACTCTCAGTAGAGTTTCTGGATTTCAATTCTAGAAGAGAAACACCGGCAGTCAGGCACAGGGAGGCTGAGGCACAAGTTTTGCTCCTGCCTGGGTATGATACCTAGTTCAAGGCAACCATGGGAAAACTAATGATGCTTTGTTTCAAAGTAACAGAAGGGCTTGGAGTTTGCTCAATTTTTAGAGCATTTACTGAGCATATGTAAGGTTAAATTAAGCAGTGCAACTTAATGGAGGTTAGGAGGGTGACCTCGAGAATTTATAAGGATTATCCATATGGCTAACATAGATTCACCCCTGTGCTTAGATAGACTCAGTACTGGAGGACAGTACTGTGGACACTACCCCATCCTTACCCAGGGTTGGGTAGATAAATAGCTATTTTCTTTCTGGGGTGGGACCACTACATTGGATGGATGGACTTTCAGGTCTGAAAGCCAGGAAAGGTTAGTTTTGCTTGTCTTTTGCCTAATCTATTGTTATTGTTATTGTTGTTATTTTCTTTCTTTTGTTCTGATTGTCTTTCTGTCTTTAGAACTCACATCTGAGTTGCCCAGTCATCTCTATCATATAAGGTAAGCACCTTATCCAGCTGACTTCTTACTTTAGCCACTTTTAGCCATTTTGGACTGAGATATGCCTCTTCGATCTTCTCTCTAAAAGACTCCAATGCAGTCATTGGCACAATCTCTTCAGCAGTATGTGTTGGGGACAATAAAATGTCAGTCGTATTGTTTTACTTATTTACTTATTTACTTAACACAATCTATTTTTTTTTTACAAATACAAATCATTATCTTCATGTACTTATTTTTATTCCATTGTTTATAAGTATGCACCTGTATGTTCATGTAGGTATTCCTACATGTATACATGTGTGACTGTGTGTAAGGTCCAGAGGACAACCTTGAGCGTCATTCCTCAGTAAGCCCCATCTTTTTTTGGTGAGACGGTCTTTCATTGTAGCAGAACTTGCCAAGTAGGCTCGGCTGGCTGGCCAGTGAGCCCCAGTGGCTCTTACTAGCATCACTACTTTCCTCCTTTCCTTAAAAAGCAATGTGTTCACTGATGAAACGGAGGCCCACTGACCTGTCTCCTCAGCCTAACTACCTTCATTTCAGAGGTGAAGTCGAGACCCAGAAGAACCAACCCGTAGTTTAAGACCACATAGTTTAGTGGCAACATTATGCAGTGAAGAGGCAACTGTTCATTTTGCATGCCTTCTTCCATTTCGGCGAATGTTTCTTCCACGTCCTTCATCCTCTCCTTCAGCAACCTGACATATCTTCTCCATTGTCCCTGCTCTTGCTTTTTTTTCACTCATACTTTCATTCATGATGGCAGTCCTCCGAAGAGCTGCTGTGTCACATCCATGACAGAGGCTGGTACAGTGAAAGGTCCCAGCATCCCAAGCCTTTCTCTTCTAGAGAGAGTTCTAGATTTTTTGATCTTTTACCATCTTAAGTCTTCCTGTAACAGTGGAAGAAACCGAGGGCAGAGCTCACTTCACTCATGTAACTCTGCTGAAGTCCTTCAGAAGAGCTTCTGCCCTCCTAACTTGGATTTCAAATTATTGCTCCCCATCACACACCGTTTCCCAGCTTATTGATATCCAGTCCTTTCCTCCCTGGATGAATGTTTCCCACCCAGTGAATAGATTCTCCTCCTTTGCCAGACAAGTCTCTACTTCTGTGCCTGTGGCCTCTGCCCTCTGTTGCTCTTCAGTGGCTTCCTTTGAAGCCCATTTGTTCCCGTCCCTTTGAACTGTCCTGCTGTCTTTTCTCTAGGCTCCCACATTAACACAGGAATAGGAGTCTCTGTCTCACTCATCCCCTTCCTGGTCATGTAATCTAAGCACAAGGTTGAACTGAGCATGCAAACTTCAGAATTTGTTGATTCTTCCTGGAAACACTAAAAAGATCTGGATCTTCGATGCTGGGAGAAAACAGACAATTCATAACTTTTAGATATGGCAGCTTTCCCTACTCAGGCTCTGACAATGTCTTATACTAAGAACTGTGATCTGAAGACACCAGGAGAGAAGGTTGGTGGTACACGGGTACATCTGGACTCCCCATGACTCATTGTGCTGCTCCTCTGACTTCTCTTTCCACAGTGGCAGCCAGCTACAAAGTACTGAGCCCAGGGCAGAAGCAAGAGAGATGAGTGTCACTTGTACCTACATGAGATGCTCAGAGCACATCACTGAGAGCTCCTTTTACTGTGAATTATGTAAAGAATCAAACCATGAAAATGACATTGGCAGTAAGAATAAAACACGAAAGAAATCCATCATTGGTTTCAACCACTGCAAGCATAGTAGCATTGCCACGCACACTTTGTGTGACAGCTGTATTTGAGGTGTAAACTTCAAGGAAAGTCAGTCTCCTGCCTCCGAATTGTTGCCTGGCACCCCAAACTCAGACGTAGCCCAGATATGTCCTCATACTTGTGTGTTAGGGGCCCACCAAGATATCATTTCTTTACAGCAAGAAAGAGAAAATTCGGACATTGCTCTCTGACCTTCACCAATGTTCCAGCGTCCTAGTCAAACCCTGGCTTGGAATGTTAAGCCATCCAAACTAATTGCCTCCAGCATTGTGGGTAGGGCATTAAAGCTTACAGAAAGAGACAGCATAGAATATTCAACAGTCAGCATTTAGGAGTCGACATTCAGCATTCAGGACTCGCTCACACTCGGACGAGAACCAGAACTTAGGTGGACTAGGGCTTAGATTCATGGAGTCCGTAGTGCCCCCCTTCCCCCGGGCCCAGAGCGGTTGGGCCTGGGTGGGGGGTGTGGTGCAGCACCAGTCGAGATTCAAGAGATTGAGCATTCAAGATTTGAGCATTCAACATTGAAGATTCAGCATTGAGGACTCTTCATTCAAGCCTCTATTTTCCTGGCTGGCGCACCCGCTGCCTCCCAGGACTCTGGCCCAGACCATGTAGCCCGAACATACTCGGAGCCCGGGGGTGCTGCACCAGTCTAGAGGAGATGGTTGCTGTTTTTAGACCTTGTGTGTTTTAGATGGCCTCAGATGTATCTCGACTACTGAGCTGCCAGATTTTTCATTTTTTTCTTTTGCAATGATTGTAAAAGCCTCATGTCATTTTTTAAGAAATACATTCAGATAGAACACTTCTTGTGTAGTGTCTGTTTGTCAAAGCTGAATCCCATGCACACCTGGCCAGAACCCATCGTCCCGTGGAACAAGGGACCCCGTAAGAAACCCCAGTCCGTGGCATAGCATATTTGATTTTGAAAAGATCCTTTGTCTCCAATAGTCTCTTTGTACAGAAGAGGGTTTATGAAAGATACGGATAGCAGTGAATTAATTGCCCAAGGCCACATGGTTACAGAGTTTCTTATCTTTGTGTATGTGCCTGTTTTTTTTTTTTTTGAGACATGTTCTCATGGAATCCATGTTAGCTTCTAACATGCTAAGTAGCTGATGCCAGCTTTGAGGATTTCCTCCCGAGTACTTGGGTTCGAGGCATGCACCAGCCTGGCTGTCTGGGAGAAAGATTTTCAAGCCACTTAAGTAGCTCCAAACCCTTCATGATAGCCCCAGTTTCATGTTACACCCAACTGTATTCGACATCCAAGACTTTTGGGGGGGGCGATCTGATTTCAATTAAATATTCAGTACCTTCTGGAGGCTGTTTTTACAGGAAGCCTTATCAGACACTTGGACAAATTAAAACATGTGGGGACACACATTCTAGTTTCACTAAGACAGCCTCTCTTGCTGACCTAGCAGCCCATCCGAGGCACCAAAATGGGCAACAGTGCCAAACATGGGAAATAAAGCCATTCTGTCTTTTGTCTCAAACTCCTGTGTCATGCCAAGTTGCCAGGGTTGAAGGAGGTGACTGGTAATTTGTGTGGTGGTGATAGTCTTAGTCTCAAGGTGATATTTTTTTTATTTGTCCTGTAATATTTCATTTAGAACATTCAAACGCAATAAAGAAATATTGATATGCAGACATTTGAAGTGTTTGACACGTCAAAAATAAGGCTAGAAACCAAACGACAATATTTCTGGAAAATATTTCCATTATGTAAAATTGAAAAGGTTTTGTTCCAAATCTCTTCATCAATATTCCAAGGGCCTGATGATGTACCTCAGTTGTATAGTGCTTCCCCAGTTTAAACAAAACCCTAGGTTTGATCCCTTGCAATCCAGACACAAGCTGAGGTGGCACACATTTGTAATTCCAGCATTTGGGAGGTGAAGGCGTGAGAACCAAGAGGTCATGGTTACATTTCATTAGCTTTGGCTGTGTGAGATATTCTATGTAGTCAGAAAAGGTTGTAATTCTCCCCCCCGCCCCCAGCTCATATATTATAAAGTCAAAACAATCCATTTTGAAACTCTTGAGGAAATGGAGGATTCTCAAGTGTGGAGACTGCTTCTAAGCTGGCATCTGTTGATTTCATCTTCTGCTACTGGTTTTCAACCAGTGGGTGGCAACCCCTTTGGGAATCGAGCAACCCTTTGGTAGGGATAGTCTGTTAGATATCCTGCACATCACATATTAACATTGCCACTCATAACAGTAGCAAAATTACTGTTATAAAGTAGCAGTAAATATAATCCTATGGTTAAGGGTCACCACAGCATGAGGAACTGTATCACAGCATTAGTGTAAGGGGAAACAAACTGAAGCCATTTTGAATAAATCTCCCATTATAGCTAGGGGTCAACTGAATCCTGGTTGGAAAGTTGAAACATAAATGCTAGGCAAGTCTGCCCCATCAAAGTTGAGTAAACCAACCAGGGAGAACAGGATAAATGAACCACAAAGAAATGGTCCCAGGAAAGTCCCCTATTCCTGAATCCTGATAAGTGAAAAAATATAACTGTAACTTTGCACAGATGTTTGTTGTTTTTTCACCACAACATTCTGTAACATTCTTGCTCCAGGAGTAGGGTTGGAGGGGGAGTAGGAGCTGTCTCAGTTCAGCTTCCAAGTCAGTTCTTTGACCCATCAGTAGTGGCTCGATTACAATAAACTCTTGTTTTCTGCATTAATCTGGTGTTTGAGTTGTGTTGGATCTAAGTGGACTCCAAAACATTAGGAAGGTTGTGAACCACCGTCCTAGATCCTTGTGTAATATCACAAACTGGGATTAGACAGCTGTAAGCACTTCCAAAGAATAAAATGCACTGGACATGCAAGCCTTGAGAGGACTGAGTCAGCAGCCAGAGCCAGGCTGACTCCATGACAGACTGCAAACAGGCAGTTTGGGAGACTAGGCCTACGTTTCTGTTTCCCAGAAATGAGAACCTGGACCCTGGAACCTGTGGCCAGCCAGCCACAGCCTCGGGCAGCCAACCTGAGGACACCACGTCCTCTGGCCTGAAGTGAGAATAGGCAGCTAGAATGAGTAAGTAACCACCCTGGGAAAACTCTAGAGACCAAATTTAGAGTCAGTCAGACCCCTAGGGACAGAGCTGATCGATCAAGGTAAAAGGGGATATAGCCCTCCCTGGAATTCCCCTGACAACAAAAGCTGAGCCATTGTTAAGTCCACCAGGGGGTCTCCATTCTCAAATGGGGAGACCCCTGCATGCAGGAGTTTCTGTTGAATAAACAACTCTTTGCTGTTGCATACTATTTGAGTCTGGGGTATCATTCTTTGGCAAATCATGGACCCTTATAGCCTGTTACTTCCTAAGTTAGTTCATGAGTGAAAGTGATTTTTGTCCCTCTCTGCTCTCATGAAACAAGCCACTACATTGCAAGCTGCCCACATAGAACCCAAATGACCATCAGTGGGGATGGCCTCCAGGTCTCCAGACCATAGCTGCCTAGGATACTTAACACCCTGTCAAAAACCAGGTCAGCGATTATGACCAGGTCAATCCTCTGTACTCCAGCCCTCACACACCTAACACTTCTGCGGGTGTCACAAGTGCAGCTTTGTGAGGGAAGCTGAGGCAGAAAGGGACCAGTGAGGTTACCCTGTTTTTAGCATCCTGGTCCTCAGAAATTGGAAGATAATAAATAGTGAAGTTTTAGTTATATAAGTGATGGATTTGGGTAAGCCTTAATGTGAAGAAGGATGAACTGGTGATAAGAAAATGTAAAGATCTGGGTGTGGTGCACACGCCTTTAATGTCAGCGCTGAGGGGCAGAGGCAGAGTTGAGGTGAGCCTGGTCTACAGAGTTCCAGGACTATGTAGTGAGACCCTGTCTCCAACAACAAACAAACAAACCAAAAAGAAACTGCAAAGAAAGTCTTAGTTGGGTTTGAGGAGGATGTAGATGCCTTTGTGACGGTTTTGCAGGTGCTTGCCTGGAGAGTGCTTAAGCTCTGTGAACTGTTTGTCCTGTGTGGTGTTTGAAAACCAAAACTTAAAAAGTCTGCTGTGTGTGATTGCACTCACCTTTAAGCTGGAGGCAGAGGCAAGCCCGAGGCCAAGATGGCCTACCACAGTGAGTTCCAGGACTGCAGGGGCTATGTAGAGAGATCGAGTTTCAAAACAATAAACAAACAACAACAAAATCTCTAAAAATTATTTTGTAAAACAAGAATTTCACAAATGGAAAGAAATAAAAGTTGTTCTGAGATAATTACATGGCTATTTCATATTAGCATGAATTTCAGTGTATTTTTAAAGTTTATGATTATTTAATTTTGCAGTTAGTAGTTTTTTAAAACAATATATACTTTTTGAAAATTTCATACATGCATACAATGTATTTTGATCCCACTCCCCCATTAAATCTCCTCAGAAATGACCCCTCATACATGTGCCTTCCATCTTCATGATTTTTTAAAGAAAAATATTTATTTATTTATTTATTTATTTATTTACCCTTTGGTCTAATTTGTTCCCTATATACACATGGTTGTGAGTCATCCACTGGGGAATGGGCAACCTAGTGGCCACTCCCATCCAAAAAAATGTGACTCTCCCCCAGCAGTCAGTCCCCAGCTGGGGCTGCAGCCTCAGCAGTCCCCTCTCCCACACATGCTGGTATTTTTAAGGGCTTTGATCTTGCGTTGGTAACCACTGCTGCTGAGCGACCATGCTATGGCCATCAGACAGTGTTTCACAGCACCCCTCCCCTCACCTTAATATCCATTCCCTATTCCCACATTCTTTTTGATTGTTCTAACAAGATGTTTCCTCAACCTGGAGGAAGGGGAGTTCGTAATCTTAAAAACTGGTAAACTGATAGTAAAGGAAAGCATAATTAGAAGATGGATTTTGCAAGGTGCTAGCCATTCTTAGAAGATCCAAAAGCCTACGTTTCATTACGTACAAAGTACATAGGCAGTAATGATTCCAGTCTGGTATGATGGTTCTCGTGTTTGTACGCGCTCTGACCTTTTATTTTTCAGTGTTCACGGTAGAGTTGATTTCTAAAAGAGGGACTGGTATATACATATGAATGAAAATGCCAAAATGAAATTAAAGTAATAAAATGAGGCAAAGAACGGACTTCAGCTTCATCTGGATCTCCTTTTCTTCCCATTCTTCCTCTTCTTCCCATTCTTCCTCTTCTCTCTAGTCTCACCTTGATTTTTTAGTTTTTCTTACAGTGGTCAGGAAGGAACTCACCAGGAGAAATTGCATTAAATCAATCAAACCAGGCACTATGCTCACAGGCACTTCTCTCACAGGCCAGCCAGCCCGGGCCCATCTCTGTCACGCCCGCCCTTGACACGCCCACCACCGGCTGCTGCACCGCCATATCCCCTAACCTCTACTGGGAGGGACCGCCCAGGATGCTCCTTCCGGACATTCCCGTCCAGATCACTACTTTTCTGAATGCAGCGAACCACAACGGTTAAAAGCCAAACAGAGCTTAGAAAGATTTCATATGCTGGAACCAAGCCGATACTAAGCAAACGACAACTGAGTTCATAGTTACATATAAATTTCTAGCTAGACTTGAATTTACAACTACGTATAGATCTTCCTTTTTTAATAAAAGACCCAGACCGACGAGGATGGGATTCGAACCCACGCGTGCAGAGCACAATGGATTAGCAGTCCATCGCCTTAACCACTCGGCCACCTCGTCAGAACTTGCAGAAGGAGCCACGTGGCTCGGCCAGAGTTTTGAGGCGCCCGGCCACAAGATAGCGCTCACTGGGGACAGTCATGGACTTGTGGCTTGTACGTAGAGGAATGACCTAGAAAGGAAGAAAATGCGAGGGGCGAAAAACCACAACCACAACCGTTTACAACCACAACCACAACAACAGGAGCTGGGATGTGCATGCTTTCGCTGCATTCGGAAAAGTAGTGATCTGGACGGGAACGTCCGGAAGGAGCATCCTGGGCGGTCCCTCCCAGTAGAGGTTAGAGGACGCGGCGGTGCAGCAGCCGGTGGTGGGCGTGTCAAGGGCGGGCGTGACAGAGGTGGGCCCGGGCTGGCTGGCCTGCAGCGCCCCCTGGAGACCGTGACCCGTGCGCGTTTCCACCCCAGTGATTTGCCGCAGATCTCCGGGGAGCTAGTTCCCAGGAAAGTGTGGTCGCTGGATCACTTAGACAGTACTGCAGAATCTGCTGTTTTCTGCGTACTAGAATTTGGTCCCTGGGGTCTTCACCCAGGCCGTCGGCACTAGAGGGACCTTGATTTCTGGCTTGTCTATCCCACATTTGATTTTCCAAGGAAGGTGGTGCTTGAGAAAGCGTGGGCACACACACACACACACACACACACACACACACACACACACACACACACGCACACACGCACGCCCGCGTGAAGAGAGGAACAGGCAGAAGGAGACGAAAGGAGGGAGAGGGAGGATGATTCTGGAAAGGAAAGAGGTGGGTATTACTATTTCAGATGTTTTTGTTTGTGATAGTAAATGAATAATGAATAGGATAGAGATAAACATGGATAGAAATTACTAATTCAATGTTCCCTTGAAGTTGTTTTGCATTGCTTTTTGTTTTGTTGAGACAAAGTGTAACCTGGACTGAACTCAAACTGGTAACAGCCCTCGTGCTTCAGGCTTCCCAGTGCTGGAGCCACATAACTCCCGGCATGTTTCCTTCCTTCCTTCCTTCTTCCCTTCCTTCCTTCCTTCCTTCTTTCCTTCCTTCCTTCCTTCCTTCTTAAGATTTATTTATTCATTTGCTTATTTTTGTAAGTGTAAATGTGGGTTATATATGCATATGCGTGTGGATACCTGAGAAGGCAAAAAAAAAAAAAATGGTGTGAGATCCTCTGGAGCTGGAGTTGTACCATATGACATGGGTGCTGGGAACTGCACTCGGGTCCTATGAAGAAGCAAGAAGGCTCTTAACCGCACGGAATCATTTCTCTAACATCGGAAAGGAAGTTTTCTAAGGAAGAGAATGGAGATTTCAGAGGAAAGCACTAAAGGTGAACAGGGAGTTACGTTATGTCTACGTCTATGGATCAGATGAGGAAGTTAGTCGCTGATTACCCCTATCCTTAAACCTGATATGGAAGGAACGGGTCAGAAAGACATCTCACGGGGGTCCTGGCAAATCAGTCACCGCTGAACATCAGGGGATGGGTCTGGGGAGCGGGGCGGAACAAGTGCCTAACTGTTCAGTCAGGATTCTTTTCCTTAAGGGTGCACCAACATCTTTGTGTTTGTTTTTGTGAATTCAAGAGTCACAAAGAATAGTTATTTTCTTTTTCCTTGAAGAGCCTTTACGTTGTGGCTTTGTTGCATGGCACAAAGTCTTCTTATTTTCCTTTAGAAGTGGCAAAGATTTTCACTATTTGGAATTAAAATAATTTATTAATTTATAGACAGGGTCTCTTTCTGGCCCACAACTTGTGATCCTCCTGTCTCAGCCAGCTTAGAGCTGGGATTACAGGCATGTTATCC
>NW_022196913.1:26239057-26246992 GCF_008632895.1 Mastomys coucha
TTTGCTCCCATTTCTGTGTTTATTTTTGTGTGTGAGGCTGCACTTATGTTTGCATGCATGAAAAGACTAGAGGACAACTTCAGCATTGTTTCTTAGAGAAACAATGTTCTTTTCGAGACGCCGATCACTGGGACTTGGAGCTTGTCAAGCAGGCTAGGCTGCAGTGATCTTCAGGTCTGCCTATCTCCTACCCTATCACTGGGATTATAGGCACCTGTTGTTTGCTTGACAAAAACAAAACAAAGCAGCAACAACAACGACAAAAACAACGACAACGACAGCAAACCAAGGCAAGGGCTCTGGGCTCTCCTCAGGTCCTGATGCTTAAGGCAAGCACTTTACTAACGGAGCCGACTCGCCAGCAGATCCCCACCACACTTTTTGTTATTTGTTGAGTTGTCTGCCTCTTCTTCCACTGAGACCAGATGCAGAAGCTGGAATCTATGTGGTGTTATGGGTTGAGGCTGGGCTCCCCGCAACCCATAGATCTCTGCATTGTTTTTGTTTTGTTTTGCTTTGTTTTGTGATTGCTCCTCTTTGCTGTAAAGAGAAGTTTCCTTGATGAAGGGCTTTAGCTGCACTGACTTGTGGGTATAAAGATGAGAGTTTATTTATTTACTTATATTTATTTAATTTTTAAAGATTTATTTCTTTAATATATGTAATTCACTGTAGCTGTCTTCAGACACTCCAGAAGAGGGCATCAGATCTCATTATGGATGGTTGTGAGCCACCATGTGGTTGCTGGGATTTGAACTTAGGACCTTTGGAAGAACAGTCAGTGCTCTTAACTGCTGAGTTATCTCTTCAGTCTCTCCTCTCATATATATATATATATATATATATATATCCACTTTACATCCCAGTTGCAGCCACCCCAACCCCACCCTCACAAATCCCTCCTCCCACTACCCCTCCCCTTCAGCCCCTCTTGGGTATATTACTTTGCCCTGGGACATCAAGTCCCAGCAGGTCTAAGCTCATCCTCTCCCACTGAGGCCCGACCAGGCAGTCCAGGTAGGGGAAGGTGATTCAATGGCAGGCAACAGAGTCAAGGCTGCTCCCCGACCCCCACCCCCTGCTCCGATTGTTAGGGAGGATAAGATTTTTAATGTAGTGACAGATTATGTTGATCTAACAAAGTGGTGCTAGTAGACTCTTTTCTGAGGTCCACAACCTCAGTATTCCCTGGCAAACTGGCTATGTACGTAGCACCAGCCATGATTTCCCTCCTGTTGACTGGGACTTAATTCCAATTAGATAGCTCTTTGCTGGCCACTGAGTGTGAGTGTTATTCATTGTATCTTTATACATATTGCAGTTAGTTTTATGTTAACGCGGCATAGAGTCGTCTGGAAGGAGGGAACCTCAATTGAGAAAATGCCTCCATAAGATCCAACTGTAGGAGATTTTCTTAATTAAGATTGATGAGGGAGGGCTGGGCCCACTGTGGGCGGTGCTATCCTGGGCTGGTGGACCTGGGTTCTATAAGAAAGCAAGCTGAGTAAGCATTGAGGAGCAAGCCAGTAAGCAACATCCCTCCATGGCCTCTGCATCCGCTCCTGCCTCCAACTTCCTGCCCTGTCTTCATGCGTTTGTGATGAACAATTATGTGGAACTGTGAATGAAATAAATCTTTTCCTTCACAAGTTGCTTCTGATCATGGTGTTTCATCGCAGCATAGTAACCCTAAGTATGACACTGTCTAAGTGGATGCTGGCTGCAGAGGAATAAACTTTACAGTTTCTAAAGAGGATGGGCCAAGCAGCTTTGCAAAAGCAGACGGCAGCAGCTTAGTTTAACTATGTTGTTTTAGGTTAGAGTTCTTGTGTCTGTTTTCTCATTCCTGTGTAACCTAATTACTTTTTAAGTAAGCTTCTTAGGAATTTCATCCTACTCTTATTCTGACTAAACACTCGCTGATATTTTTTCTCCTTATCAGTAATTGTTGATACTTAGCGTGTGTGTAAGTTCTAGAAAAGACTTCTTTCTCACACTTCTTTACACATTGCAGTGCCTCAGATCTATGGTAATGGCAAAAACCTTCCTCGTACAAGTCAGGCTTGGAATTGGCAAAGCTGTTCTTCTGGTCTGTGAAGGCCTGTTGACAGTGTGTGTAACTTTGAGTATTTACAGATGATTGACTAGTGTGTGCAAAACCTAAAGAGTCTAGCTAGTCCTCCCTCCTGCACTGTTCATAAAAATATGCTTAGGTTTCAGGTTGCTGTATAGTTTGGGCCACTCAGTAGAGTGCTCACAATGTACCTAATCCCAGTTATTCTGTCCATGAGTCTGTGTGTCTGTCCTTCATCCCATTGATGCCCTCAGTCAGGTTTCCAGGACTAAGGTGTGCAGGAAGTGACAGAATAGAGTGTCAGATAACCTAGAACTGGAGTTACAGATATTTGTGAGGCTGGGAATCAAATTCAGGTCCTCTGAAAGAGCGGCCTCTGATTTAAGCTACTGAACCATCTCTCTAACCTTTGATATTAAACCTTAATAAAATACATGGCTTATGAATGTATTCTTCCAACCACTAAAATATGTTGATTTTTCACTTTGTTTCTTTTTATTATTTTTAAATATTTACTGAGAGAAGGTCTTGCTAAATAACTTAGGGTGGTCTCAAACTTGTGACCTTTTTATCTTAGCCTCCAAAGGATACAAGTGTGCATTACAAAGCCCAGCTGTTTTGAAATATGAATACAAAATACAATGGGTAACTCAAATCATTAATGGAGGCGTTATCTCACATATGTTACATATTTTATTTCTGTAGTAGGAACACTTAAAATCTAATAAGGAATTGTCATGAATACAATGAGTTATTGGACTAGAACAATGGCTTAGGGGTTAAGAAAATTTACTGCTTTTCTATGAAACCCACATTTTAATACACATGTAGCAGCTTTCAATCATTTGTAACCCCAGTTCCAGGGGATCTAGTGCCCTCTTCTGACTTCTGTGGGTAGCAGACATGCACATGGATCACATACATACTTGCCAGGAAAACAATCATACACATAAAAACATATATGTAGTACTTTGTTATTGATGATAGCAATCATAGTCGCAGTGCTGCTTAATTGATGCCTTGAGTACGTTCCTCTTTTATAATAATGTTTCCCTTGTTTTTGAGGTTGAACTCAGAGCCTTATGGAGTCTAAGCAAGTACTATACTCAGACCTTTGACCTCGTCCTTTGACCGAAACCTGAGTCTCCAGTCTTCCTGGTTCTTCACATTGCTCCAAATGCCAGGGTTATTATTGCTTCTTCATCTCCTCACTGTCCCCCTCCTCTTCCTTCCCCTCCTTTCTCCCTCCTCCTCCTCTTCCTCCCTTCTTCCTCCTCTTCCTTCTCTTCCTCCTCCTCCTCTTCCTTCTCTTCCTCCTCCTCCTCCTCTTCCTTCTTTTCCTCCTCCTCCTCTTCCTTCTCTTCCTCCTCCTCCTCCTCTTCCTTCTTTTCCTCTTCCTCCTCTTCCTTCTTTTCCTCTTCCTCCTCTTCCTTCTCTTCCTCCTCCTCCTCCTCTTCCTTCTTTTCCTCTTCCTCCTCTTCCTTCTCTTCCTCCTCCTCCTCCTCTCCCTTCTCTTCCTCCTCCTCCTCTTCCTTCTTTTCCTCTCCTCCTCTTCCTTCTCTTCCTCCTCCTCCTCCTTTTCCTCCTCCTGTCTTCCTCCTCTACCACCTCCTCCTTATGCTATTAAGAGCTGTTTTTATTTCTCTCATGGATTGGTTGCTTTGCCTGTTATTCGTGTTACAAATTCTCTCCTTTTTGGTGTTTGTTTTTTATCCATTTGTTTATCTGTCTCAGCTTTTTATTTCAGCATGAGCAATAGTTGGTTTCGTTATGACATTTTAATACCTGCTAGGTTTTGGTTGATCCTCTCCCCATCTCCTCCTCTTCTATAGCTCCTCAGTTCCAGTTTTCATGTAAACCCTTAGGGATTCTTTCTTTTTATGCCTGAATAATATTTCACTCAGTTTCTATGTGACAGTTTGTTTACTGATCTATGACAGACACTTAGGTTGAATCCATATGAACAGTGAATGTTTTGTGACTCAACGTAGGAGTGCAGTGTCTCTAACATTCTGATTTCCTTTCCCATCCTAGTGGGATTGTTGGATCACAAAGAAGACAACATTGATCTTTAATATGGTCAGTGACTCTTAGAACAGTACATATCTACAAAACCACACCCAAATGTTTACAGTAAGCCAGAAGCCCATCTATTCTCCTCTTCAGCTACCGCCTCAATAAAGCAGGGGAATTCCCTCTCCTGAAAGACCTACCCTGGTTTTTGCCTACTGCTGACTGGTTTGACATACTATTCTGTCAATAGGAGCATCGACATTGTCATGTCTGTATCACTTAGATCTTCAGCAAAGCCATCAAAATACATTTGAGCCAGGTACAGTGACGTGTACCTGTAATTACAGCAGTTGGAAAGTAAGGGGCAAGAGGATCAGAAGTTCAAGGCCAGCCCCTGCTTTAAAGCAAGCTTGAGGCCTACATGGGTTACATGAGACCATGTCTTAAAAATGAAAAAAAAAAAAAGATAGAAACCCCTTCAATAGCCAAAATGTTGGGGCTGGCGAGATGGTTCAGCGGGTAAGAGCACTGACTGCAATTCAGAAGGTCCTGAGTTCAAATCCCAGCAACCACATGGTGGCTCACAACCACCCATTATGAGATCTGATGCCCCCTCTTCTGGTGTGTCTGAAGACAGCTACAGTGAACTTACATATAATGATAAATAAAAATTAAAAAAAATAGCCAAAATGTTTATGTTTATTTATGTGTGTGTGTTTGTGTAACTGAGTGCAGGTACCCAAGAAGACCAGAGGTGCTAGATCCCACCGGGCCTAGAGTTAGGAGCTGCTCTGAACTTCTTGATGGACTGGGAATCAAGAATGGGTCCATTTCCAGAGCAGTGTGCACTCTTTACTGCTGACCTTTCTCTTTAGCTTCCTCATATTTTTTGAAAATAAAGTCAGAGGTAAAAAGAACAACTTATTAAACTTTTGTTTACCTAGTTTTTCTCAAACATAATTTTTACAGATTTTTTTTTATTGGATATTTTCTTTATTTACATTTCAAATGTTATCCTCTTTCCCAGTTTCCCTCCCGGAAACACCCTATCACATCCTCCTGCTTCTGTGAGGGTGTTCCTCTATCCACTCACCCACTCCCTCCTCCCCACCCTCGGTTCCCCTACACTGGGGCATCTATTGAGCCTTCATAGGACCAAGGACCTCTCCTTCCATTGGTGCCTGACAAGGCCGTCCTCTGCTACATATGCAGCTGGGCCCATGTGTACTCCTTTGTTGATGACTTAGTCCCTGGGAGTTCTGGTTGGTTGATATTGTTGTTCTTCCCATGGGGTTGCAAACCCCTTCAACTCCTTCAGTCCCTTCTCTAACTTCTCTATTAGGGACCCTGTGCTCAGTTCAATAGTTGGCTGCAAGCATCTACCTCTGTACTTGTCAGGCTCTGGCAGGGCCTCTCAGGAGACAGCCATGTCAGGCTCCTTTCAGCATGCACTTCTTGGCATCCACAATAGTGTCTGGGTTTGGTAACTGAATATGGGATGAACCCCAGGTGGGACAGTCTCTGGGTGGCCTTTCCTTTAGTCTCTGCTCTACACTTTATCTCCATATTTGTTCTCCTTCTAAGAAGGACCAAAACACCCACTCTTTGGTCTTCCTTCTTATTGAACTTGTTGTGGTCTGTGAGTTGTACCCTGGCTATTTGGAGTTTTGGGTATAATATCCACTTATCCTGGTGAGTGCATATCCAGGTGTGTTCTTTTACAATTGGGTTACCTCACTCAGGATGATATTTTCTAGTTCTATCCATTTGCCTAAGAATTTCATAAATTCATCATTTTTAATAGTTGAGTAGTACTTTTGTGTAAATGTACCACATTTTCAAAGGACACTGTCAATAAGACAAAAAGGCAACTAACAGATTGGGAAAATATCTTTACCAATCCTACATTTGATAGAGGGCTAATATTCAAAGAACTCAAGAAGTTAGACTCCAGAGAACCAAATTATCCTATTAAAAATGGGATACAGAGCTAAACAAAAAAATTTCAACTGAGGAATATTGAATGGCCAAGAAGCACCTAAAGAAATGTTCAACATCCTTAGTCATCAAGGAAATGCAAATTAAAACAACCCTGAGATTCTACCTCACACCAGTCAGAATGGCTAAAATCAAAAACTCAGGTGACAGCAGATGCTGGCGAGGATGTGGACAAAGAGGAACACTCCTCCATTGTTGGTGGGATTGCAAGTTGGTACAATCCCTCTGGAAATCAGTTTGGCAGTTCCTCAGAAAATTGGACATAGTACTGAAAGACCCCCAGAACTGGGGAGATCCTTACTCAAGTCTTGGGATGACACGACCACCCAATGACTCACGAGAGACTGAACTTGCTGTAATCACATGAGGTTTATTCCAGATCTGGTGTTGAACTCATAGCCTGGCAGGCCAGAGGGGTTCGACCACGAGCATGAGGAGTAAGTGGTATTTAAAGGGAAAAACCACAAACTAGGGGGGTGAAGGGGTTACCAGGGAAACATAACAAGAGAACAATGGAAAATTCCAAAGGAACCCACTACCTAGCTGAGTCAGGTCACAAGGAAGCCATCCTGTACACTCATTGTCTAGAGGAATGTGGTTTGGTCAAAGCTATCTTCTTAATGGCTGACCGCTCCTAGGACTAATTAGATGCTCAATATCCTGTGGTTTGGTCAATGCTATCTTCTCAATGGCTGACCGTTGTCCTGTTCCTTATTCTGGGCAATGTTATCTTCTTAATAGCTGACCGCTGTCCTATTCCTTATTCTGGGCAATGTTATCTTTTTAATAGTTGACCGCTATCCTGTTCCTGGAACTGACCAGTCCACATTCCTGGCTCACAGAGACTTCCTATGCCTTCTTTAAGTAAAGGTTACACATTATACATACATTTCTATTAAATGCCCTCATTTTAAATTCTAAGATTCTCCAGCCTTTCATTCCCCACTTCTTCTAGTAGATAGTTCTAATCGTAGAACTAAATATCAGTATCATTATATTTTAGATTTTCCTGGCCTGGCAAAGTATAGTATTGTTGGCCTAACATTAGAATCTGAACAGCACTTATTCTTTCTCTAACAAAGGCAACTAATCTATTAAGCACACATGGGCCTATGGTTATTTAGTCTTTCTCTGAGCTTACTCATGGAGTCTCTCTAATAACTCCTGAATGGTTTACATAAAAGCAACATTCTCCTATATTTAAGTCAATGACAGCTCTTAACTATAAGCCTTATGCTGCACTACCATAGCGGATGTTCCTGTAGCTGCCCCTGCAGTCCCTAAGCACAGTTCCAACATAACTGCCAGGGGAACTCCTTAATTCTCTTCTATTGCCAGGCACTACCTTACTGGCTCTCAAGCTTCCTAGCTTCTCTTCTTTCCTTATTTCTTGCATACTAGTTTAAGATGTAAATGGTTTATAACCCAAGCCTCAACTTTTACCAATCACTACTGCAAATATAGGATACAAAACTCAAAACTAATAATATAAACACTAAAGCAAACTTTCTGAGAATAAGCTGTGTATCTGAAGAAATACTCAAATACCTGACTAAAGTCTAGTCACACAATGTTTCTAGTTTAAATTATCTATACACCAATTAAATCACTTTCAGTACAGGGTAGATATTATCAGAAGGTCATTTTACAAAAGATAACATTGATAGGAACATATGAATTTTAACCTAGTAACAAATTATAAGGCTTTCTATATCTATACAATTAAATCTGGCTATTTTTTCCCTATTTTAAATATAACCATTTTACATTTTCTAGAAACATAACTTATCAACAATTTTCTCTAGCCCCAAAGCCCAGGGAACCGGGTAGATGACTCATCATAACTTCTT
>NW_022196913.1:26248029-26254352 GCF_008632895.1 Mastomys coucha
ACAAATTCACAGGTTGCAAAACAGGCAGGCAGTTCACAGACACATTATGAGAACTCAAACAGACAGACTACAATTAAGAACTCACCTCCAAGGGGTCTTCAGAGAGTCAAGGGTGGTCATAAATCCCGCAGATGAGCCCCTAAATGAAAGACCCCCAGAACTGGGGAGATCCTTACTCAAGTCTTGGGATGACATGACCACCCAATGACTCAATGAGAGACTGAACTTGCTGTAACCACATGAGGTTTATTCCAGATCTGGTGTTGAACTCATAGCCTGGCAGGCCAGAGGGGTTCGACCACGAGCACAAGGAGTAAGTGGTATTTAAAGGGAAAAACCACAAACTAGGGGGGTGAAAGGGTTACCAGGGAAACATAACAAGAGAACAATGGAAAATTCCAAAGGAACCCACTACCTAGTTGAGTCAGGTCACAAGGAAGTCATCCTGCACACTCATTGGCTAGAGGAATGTGGTTTGGTCAACGCTATCTTCTTAATGGCTGACCGCTCCTAGGACTAATTAGATGACCAATATCCTGTGGTTTGGTCAATGCTCTTCTCAATGCTGACCGCTGTCATGTTCCTTATTCTGGGCAATGTTATCTTCTTAATAGCTGACTGCTATCCTGTTCCTGGAACTGACCAGTCCACATTCCTGGCTCACAGAGACTTCCTATGTCTTCTTTAAGTAAAGGTTACACATTATACATACATTTCTATTAAATGCCCTCATTTTAAATTCTAAGATTCTCCAGACTTTCATTTCTACCTGAGGACCTAGCTATACCACTCCTGTGCATATACCCAGAAGATGCTCCAACATGTAATAAGGACACATGCTCCACTATGTTCATAGCAGCCTTATTTATAATAGCCAGAGCTGGAAAAAATCCAGATTCCTTCAACAGAGGAATTTTTACAGATTTTTATAATTTCAAATGATGGAGAGAAAGTCTAATTGATAATTTTATTACATTCTATTATTTTCACATCTTATTAAATTAAAATGCCCTTCAGTATCATTCCATATCAATACATTTTTGAGTTTATTCATTACTTCATAAATACAGTATAAAAATCTTAAAAAACAATATTCAAAACCATTTCTAACCTCATTTGCAGAAAACTTGGGATCTTGCAAGTAGAGTTTGAGGAAAATAACAGAAATGGTATGTATCTATAAAGTATATTTTATATCACAGTTTGTTTATGGTATGTAAAAAACATCCCTGATCTATACAAGGGAACAGATTTTCTTTTTTATCTCAAGAGTTCCATTTTTTCTTGATTTATGGGACACCTTGTACGTTAAGTGTTATCTGTGGGAGAAGATAAAAAGTATTTAAAATTACCAAACAGATTTATTCCCCTGATTTCCATATTAGTAAAATAAAATGACATGTTTAAATGTATATCTATTCCATGTATTTTGAATCTCAGCACGTGTTGAAATGAATTGAAAAATTCACTAGCCCTAATAGCTCTATTCATTTTCTGTTTATTTTGTTAACATTTCTGCCAGTCGATTCCTCAAACCTGCATCTTCCTTAGCCTCTCTCCAACTTGCATACCTAGTATACAATAATTAAAAATAATTGCGTCAAGAATGGTAGCTCAGGACCATCTCTAAACAGATCTGATGCCATCTTCTGGCATGTAAGTGTACGTGCAGACAGAGAACTCATACATATAAATAATTAATACATAAATAAATAAAAAAAGTTGGTTCACATCTGTAATCTCCAGAACTTGAAGGGTGAGGCAGAAGGATTACTGTGACCTCACTACCAGCCTGGACTACATAATGAGTTTCAGGTCAGCCATGATCATATAACAAGACCCTGATTAAACCCCACCCCAAGAAAATCCTAGAACACTTCAAAAGCAAAACAAAAATTAATACAAACCAAAACAATCCCATCTTAACTACGTCAACATCTTTCAGAGCCAGAGACCTTTCTTCTTCTGCAGTGCCTTTTATTTTGTTACTATGTGATTTTTCTTTTATAATGAATATAGTAAAGACCTGTTTTATGTCCTGTCTCTAGTTACTAGTTCCTTGATCCACATATTTTTATACTCCAGAGGTCTCCCTTTAAAAGTCAAGCTATTCTGTTAATTTTACTGCTTACAAAGGTCCAGAGGGTTATCTTATAGCTTAACACCAAACCCACCTGCACGGTGCTTCACTCTTGGTGCAGCTGATAACATTGAATTAAAGACTCCAGGGGTGAGCTTATGATCGGAACAAATCAAATACATTCACTGGATGCAGCCTGACTGCACTGGAGCAACCTTAGAGTGCTGTCAAGAAGGGTTCAGGAGAGAGCTGTCTACCTGTGGAGTGACCTCACAGCCTCTGAGAGAACATGGAATAGATCTGAATGAGCTGCAGATGATCAAGAAGAGAAGGAAGTCTTCCCAGGTGTTATGGGATGCCGTGGGATAAATCAGAATCCCTAAGAGATCAGGAGATGTGTGGGGCCCATAAGAAACTGAAAGAAAGGCAGAGGCTTTCTGTAGAGTCATCATGTCCACAGTGCCCACTACACAGCACCTCTTGACAATGATGTAATTAGCACTCATTCCAACTGGGGCCCTAGACAGGGTGACACGGTTGCACATTTTTCCTGACAAGGTTGTGCCACTAATGAAGGACTTCAGGGACTTTTATCCCAAAGTAGCCATGTTCTCAGTTGGGAGCCATTACAGTCATGTGCATCTCAGTTTCCAGAGCAGGCTGTGTGGCTGAAGTAGGTCCATGCCTGAGGACCTACTGTAGCACCCTTTAGATTTACCCTTTAGCCTTGGAGCCCAGCTCTGGCTGCAAGTGCCTGTATCTGGGCCAGAGACCAAAAAGAGCCAGTCTCTCACAACCCCAGAGCTGCTTGGACTGTACACAGCCTGTGCTTATACATGGCTCTCTGCTTTTTCACTCTCAAGCATTGTCACATGGTCACCAGTGTGGCAGCAAAGGTTTGTTTCCCTGGACACCAGGGCTAACTGAAATGGACTGCAGGGCCTTTTTTTCTCCACATGTGCCTGTGTCTAGTCCCCACCTCCATGGGTCTCCACCACGCAAGTGGCTTTTGTGACATACCTAGCACCAACAAGGGTCCTTCCCTGCTGGGGCGGGTAAAGGTCAGGAGGACCTCAGAACTCATTGCTATTAAAGTCACTCAAGCCTTCTTCACCACTAGGAACATGCTCTGCATTGACTACGCAGATCCTTGTTATTGTCCTCTCCATCATCTGGGACTTCAGTGTCATTTGTAGGAGGGGGAGTGCCTTAAGCATGCTGAGATCTCCTTTCTACAAAAAGGCCTTCCCTCAATCCATCAATACAAATCCAGGAGTGTTTGTAGCTGTCTATGGAGACATCTTGCAAGTGTTTGATCTGTGGTGTGTGATCATTATTTTTTTTTTATTTTTAAAGATTTAATTTTACTTTTTATGTATGAGTGTTCTACCTTCATGTACTGTGTGGACCTGATACCCAAGGGCAGAAGGAGATACTAGATTTTCAGAGATTGGAGGTACACATAGTTGCAACTTGCAATGTGTGTGAGGAGACTCAGATTCCTGTTCTATGGAAGAGCAGCAGTGGTTCATGGAGCCATCTCTCCAGTCCCTAGTTTTTAAGTATTTAGTAAAAAATATTTCATTTCTTTTATAGTCAACATATAATCATGTTTAGCTGTCTTTAGATCAGCCAAATCTGAACATGATGTGTTTATTTTTCCTTGTGGTTTTATTTTTACACACAATAATCACAGTTATATTAACTAAAGATAGTGAACCATTTATTCTCTTACTCTTATTCATATTGGAATAGAAAGAAATGGTCATTGTAAACATCTGAATCTATTTCTATATTTAGAGCAGTTTCATATGTCAGGATAGAATATGCCCTCCTTGAGTATCAGGTCCACACAGTACATGAAGGTAGAACACTCATACATATAAAGTAAAAATAAATCTTTAAAAATAAAAAAATAATGATCACACACCACAGATCAAACATTTGCAAGATGTCTCCATAGACAGCTACAAACACTCCTGGACATATGAAACTCCTATAGGTTCTCTGTAGTTACATCATATCAAGCTGTGAAAATCCTCATTTGAATTTCCAAACTGTTTTATTTTCTTAATGGCTGGCTATTGAAAAATGTTGAGTGCATTTATGACTCTAGTGAAATAAATGTGTTCCTGTATTTGGGAGATTAATCATATCACTGGATTTATTCAACTATAATCCACTTCAGTAATGAGACATGTTGGAGCATGCTAGACTGTCACTGTTGATCACGGGTTCCTATTTACTCATATGTAATTTGTAATTATTGTGTCTATGTTCTTGAGTGTTGTTTTCTGGTGATCTTTGTTTTGCTATGATTTTTCCCAAGCATTCTGTACAGCCTTTTAACTCTCAGAAAATAGTAGCAATTATGCTGGAAAAAAGACTTTTTCTGGGTAAAGTCTAAGTGAGTGATAAACCTTTAGTTACTGGAGGGGTTAGTACAGAAAGTGGTTTCCTTGACTGTAGTGCCAGCAGCCAACCAAGTGGAAATCCTTTATTAGAAGGACAAAGGGGATGAGAATAGCATAGCCAATTATTAGAAATATTTTAATATTTAGCATTATGGAGTCGAGTCAAGACACAACTAACGTTGTAGGAGAAAATGAAATGTAGCTCAGATTTCTGGACTGGCACTATTTGCAAACCTGAAGCTATGAAGGTAGAAGACATGCTTGTGATGTTTATGCAGATGGAGAGCCATGGACCCACTCCTCTGGCCTGAGACTCTGAAAGATACCATTGTTATGTCCAGTTTGTGAGAACCCCAGGAGACCACCAGGGATCCCAATGTCAATGCAAGCACACGAGAGTCTGTTTATTCGAGTTCGAACCCAGGATGTGACCCTCCTTGCTCAGCAGGTTAGGAATGTGACCTCTGGGTCTAGGGGCTTGGGGATTATGTAGGGGAAATGCACAAGCTGGGGCTTTTGAGCCTTGGCATTACATGATTGGGTAAGGGGTAAAGGAATATATTATCCTTCAAATTAATAACATTTGCTCAGAGGGCAAGGAGGGACCATACATCTAGAGAGGGACCTTTTTGATCTGGGAAGGAATAACTCATTCCATTATCACTGAACAGTATATTCTTTCCTATGGTTGCAAGCTGGCCACATCTCTCTCTCTCTCTCTCTCTCTCTCTCTCTCTCTCTCTCTCTCTCTCTCTCTCTCTCTCTTTTGACTGGGAATGCTTGTCATCTCTTTCCCAGATCTTTAGGGTGTGGGTCTTATCATCTCAAGGACATTAATTTTCTGCTTTCTCTTAGGACAGGAGACAACTGCACCAGAGGGAGTGTTGGCTGTGCATGGGGTCAGGGGGTGGTGGTGAGGGGAGGGGGGAAGGGGAAGGGGGGAGGGAGGGAGTGTTGCTGCTAAACTTGGCACTAGGGATTGTGCTGAGGGAAATGTTGGCTGTTTTCTGTCTCAACAACATGAAGGGTCATGAGAGGAAACGCCCCTTAATTATATACCTAGATGGCAACATACAATATAGTCATGCACACCAGCTCTAGGTCTATTCAAACTGCTGCCCACTGTGATATGATGAAGCAAATTGGAGCTTATGAGAACATTAAAGATCCAAAGGAGGAGGAGACAGGGAAGAATTTGCCAGACTGTCTGTACTCTGAACTTTCTCCACAAGGAGATTCTGGGACTGATGGTGACAGCTGGACCATGCTGAGGAGACAGGGGTGGAGCTGGAAAGGCCCCAGGCCACTCTTCTCAGATAAACCACAGTTTTACAGCCCATATCACCCAGAACATTTTTGACCTGAAGTTCTGTGGCTATGTATCTGACCCTTGAAGTACAAATAAGGTCTATAGGTTTTTTTTTTCTCAGAACCCATGATAAATGTACACACATGTCTCACAAATATAAGGATGTTTCCTAAGATTCCAAGTCCAATAAGAGAAATGAAGATTATTTGCTGGATGAAATCACTCCAAGTCATCTTTTGAACTAACCCTGTCTATAGGTACAAGTCATCTTGAAACATGAATGCGGGGTGGGGGTGAAAAGACACAGTCACAAGGAATGGGGTCAAATCTGATCCTGGTCAAGACTCAAAGTTTATTTCTGCAGCTCCAGCTTATAGGCACTCCAGCAAACAAAGCTCTTCTTGAGAAATTTCCTCCACAGACTAAACATAGATAAGAGTTTCTCTTAGCTACACACACTGCTCTCTGACCTTGGCTGCACACACTGCTCTCTGACCTTGGCTGCACACACTGCTCTCTG
>NW_022196913.1:26255285-26284052 GCF_008632895.1 Mastomys coucha
TGCACACACTGCTCTCTGACCTTGGCTGCACAGACTGCTCTCTGACCTTGGCTGCACACACTGCTCTCATGGCAGTACTCTGGCTCTCCACAGCTCCTCTTTTTTTATTTTATTTAATAAAGGATGCTCCAGCTGAATATACCTGTCTTAGGTTGGTGTCTATATTGCCTCTTCTTACTCGTCATGGGAGCATACATAGCATACATACATACATACATATGTTCTGTGTTAGGTTAATAGGAGCTCAAGAATGCTCTTACCCATCATTGGTCATATTCTAACCGTTAAGTGAAAAGTCACATGACAGGGATCTTGGAATGGGAAGGTAGTAGGAATCCACTTTCCACCTGCCTAGAACCTTGAACAGATCTAAAGATTGCATAGTACCAGACATTTTAAGAAAAGGAAATCTATTTTTATAATATTTAATTCAATGTTGTGATGCACTACAATACCAAGGCAAATGGTAATTTGATGGGGAAGGCCTGTAATCACAGTATTTGGGATGCTGATACACCTCAAGATAAGCTTGTGCTACATACTGACTTCCTGGTCAGCCTATGCTACAAAGCAAACATTTTGTCCCCCACTTCTAATATTCATCACGTAAAACTGTTTACAATCTACATACTTTAGCTCATAGAGAATAGCTATAGAATGTAATTTTTACACTTCTCAGTGAGCATGAAAGACATTAGGAATGCAGACATCTCTGCTGATCAGAATATAGGGGCTGAAATTGCTGCTCGTATGTCCACAGCTGAACCCCATGAGCCTGAGCAGCTATCAGGAGGTTGGATACCTACAGTCTGAGTGTGTGGCTGGCATGCAGGGGGCAAGGTGAGCTAGAAAATGACCCATAGACTGTGTAAGCCCTAATGATTGAGAACCAGTAGCTGGGGCACAATGTTCCTGAGGTGTTTTTTTACACATCATTGTATACTGGAGTGAGGTTTTTAAGGAGATGTTTCTCCTTGCTTTTCTATATATTCATGACCACATATCAATGTTTTGAATGTGTTTGGAATTGTCTTAACAGTGTTTGTTCTTACCAGTTCTTTAGTGCTTGGTACCCAGCAATGCTAAGCACATAGTAGCTGAAATTAAATAGATTCTCTCCCTGGTCATCTCCACTTTATAAGAGATCTTCAGATAAAGGATACTTCCTGACATCCATCTTCTTCACTTGCTCTCCTGCTCACTGGTTTAGAATAGCCTCTGCCATAGAGCAAGTGGTTTATAAATAAATAGAGGAGTTGGTGATCATGGAAGTACATTAGATGGAACAAGAAGACAGAAGAAACTTGTGGGTCCTTATAAGCATAAAATCTAGCATGCAGAAAAATAAAATTCTAATTCCAGGTTACTGCATGCCCTCTTGTGTTTCCTGATGAAAGACACAGCAAGCTAAACTGCAGGATAGGAATGGTGGGATGTTGGGAATGTGAGTATCCCTGCCCACTTCCTAGAGCCTGAACCAGTCCTCAATTTTCTAAGACAAAGCTGTCTGTAAAAAAAAAATGTACAATCTCAATAAATTTACTGAGGTATATATAGCTTTAGCTTATAAAGAACTGGATATGGTAGGAGTTTCTTATTTCTCTGGGGACACAGCAGGGCTTAGCATGGACATTCCCAATGACCAGAACAAAGGGGCTGAGACCAGCATAACTAAGAACTAAAAATGTTTTAATATTTAGTATTGTGGGGTCATGTGTCACTGTGGAACCTGTGTAGAAGGAGAAAACAAAATCTGCCCAATAAAAGAAAAGGAAACAGGCCATGAGAGTTAGAACCCTCTGGGTAGCTCTGATTTCTGGCCTAGAATTGTTTGCAGACCTGGAGCTGTGAAGGTAGAGGACACGCTTGTGGTGTTTATACAGATGGAGAGCCATGGACCCACTGCTCCAGCCCATGAGACCCTGGAAAATGACATCACGAAGAGTCATGAAAGAGAGAAACAGCCACTTAACTGTGTGCTTGGATGGCAGCATATAGCAATATCCAGTAAACATCCCAACTTCAGATCTGTTCATGCTACTGCCTGCTGTGATATAGTACAGCAAGTTGGAGCTTATCAGAGAATTAAAGATCCAAAAGAGGCGGAGAAAGGCAATAACTTGCCACGTTGTCTGTGGTTTGAACTTTCTCCAAAGGGTGGTCCTGGGAGTGATGGTGACAGCCTGGACCACACTGAGGAGACTTGTGGTACAAATGGAGAGGCCACGAGCAACCCTTTCTAGATAAACTATAGTTTTACAACCAACATCACTTAGGAAGTTTCTGATGTAAAAAATTGTGGGTATGTCTCTTACCCCTATGCAATAAATGATGATTGTGTTTACAAAAGCCAAGTGGATGAGAATAATATCTATATTTTTGTTCTCAGGACCCATGATGAAAGTATACAAATGTCTCACAAATAATATGATGTTTCCTAAAACTCCAAGTCCAATAAGTGATATGAAAATTATTCTCTGGATGAGGTCACTCCAAATTATCTTCATGGCTAAAGCTAGGAAAAACCTGAGAAGCATAAGGAAGTAAACATGATGCAGTTCATGCCTGTGGGTTTTCTGTTTTCTTTAGTGGAATGAATAGTGTATTATATAAATGCACAGGCTTTTTTGCTTACAGATGCTTGGTTTCATTCTTGGACTTTCTGTTCTTGGTTCCACTGATATGGCGATGATAATGATGACAACTGACATGATTACCATGCTGATGTCTCCACATCCTTCACAGAAAGTAGTTATTTATATCCTCCATCTCTAAAGTTTCCCATGAGAAATTCAAACAAATGATAGCATCACCAAGCTTCTAAGCCATGATATTTGAGCATCAACTTAGATTCTTCCCTTCTCAGATTGCTTTTTGCTATCCCATACACACTCATCCTTCAAGAAAATATTGAACTAATAACAAATTGTAGCTCTTCTGAAAGTATAAGACTTGCTCCAATGGGGTTGCTTCCCAGGGAAAGTCATGTGGCTTTTCTTTGACTCCAACTCTGAATTGACCTAGGCAACAGATAACACATAGATTAATTAGGTAGGGCAGTAGTTAGTCCATATCCTTTTCTTGAGTGGGATAGTGTAATTAATTTTTATTTTCTATCTTCTTATGTATGAGTTAATATTAAAGGTACCATACCCCTACTACTTACAGGCTTTTCCTGACCATTTCCTAAGAATCTTCTTCCAAGGAAATATCAAATCTCAGCTCTCAGCTTAGGCATTATTCCTCTGGACTCCAAACAGGCATTTCCTACCACTTTGATTTCTAACGTTCCTGAAATAGGTTATTTTATCAGTCAGTAACGCTATACCCTATAAATGATGAACAACTTAGAACCTCATACTGATTTCGGTAATTTTACACATGACATCTGTTTTCTGTTTTCTTATTCTATTTAAAGTTAAAATGAGGGTTAAAACTTAAATGTATTCATTTTGACTTCATTTTCATAAATCATAGATGATTTTATGTGGGGACTGTAAGTATATTTGTCTGCTACTTTTTAACATTCCCTGCTGCTCACTAAATTTATCTGTGAATCACTTTCATCTTTTCCTGAGCAATGTAACCCTGGCACTCGCCATGTGACAAGGGTACATGTGATGTTCTCTTCCTGATCTGATTCCTCAGGGCTGTGCCGTTAGTGTCTTATATCAGTTAGTGTCTGCTAATCTGCTTATATCAACCCCTTGGTGCTGAGGAGAGCCGAGAGATGCTTTAGTGTGTCAGCTACTTTGAATACATCCTGTTATGGGATGCTTTAAAAACAGCTTATGCATAATTCACTGAGTGTTATGGTTATAGTATGTTAAGATACTATAGAAATCACAGAGATGAACTGAAATATTATTCTGAAAAGATGTCCTGGTTGTTCTTTTTCCTTAGCGTTCTGGAAGGTCTATTCAGTTTGGAATACTCATTCAGTTATGCCTTCTGTGTTTCCTTGCATACACAGGGGAGGTACATTTGTAAGCCTCCAGAGATCCAAAGAGTATCATGGACTATCTTTAAAAACATTTATCATTGTGGATAATTTTCCGTTGCCTTATGTCTGTAATGATCTTTTATGATGGTGTATTTTAAAAGATCTACCTCTTGGTTCTTTGACATACCAGTAATATGTATAGGAATAAAGAAGCTGTCTTTGTTTCCTGAATAGTGCCACTTCTGGACTAGGAAAGTTATTCGTTTACTTCAATTCAAGGAAATGTCAGAGAGACATGTATATTATATTTTATTTATGTTAAATTTAGTCATTGTTGTGTGTATGAGTATTTTATGTTCATGTATTTCTAAGCACCACCGTGTACCTAATGCTTGCAGAGGCCAGAATACAACCTTGAATCCCTGAAACACATGGTTGTTAGCTGCTATGTGAGCTGATAATTTAATCAAGGAACTCTGAAAGAGCAGTAAATGCTCACTGAGCCAGCTCTTGAGTTCATATGTGTACATTTTAATTAACTTTCACAAGCTTTATACTTCTACCATATCAGAATAATATCAATTTAGTCTATTTAACCAGTTAAATGAGGGATTCAAATGATGTGGTAGAGTGTTATACATAGTCCAGAATGTTGATTGATACCAAAGTTTTAGAAATAGAAAGCTCTGAATTCACAAGAACATCCTTTGTGACCTCACAATATAGAGTAAAACTCTGGCTTTCCAATTCATATATTCATCACTTTGAGCATATTTATCTGACTCCTTTAAAAAGTAGTTTTCATATGTAAAGTATGTCTTTATGTAATACAGGTGTAATTTAGGGAGTCAGTGAACTGACATGAATAGTACTAGTGAAGTTCCCACTATGCACTAAAAATCCATTTTCTAAAATCAGATATTACTATCAGTATTTAGCCTCGTGTCTGTTTTATCTACAATTCTCATATTCTTTGGTTTACATTTGATCTAGCAAAGGAGAAATGACAATAAACGAAATCACCATAAAGAAAGAAAGAGTGCTCCATGCACAAAAGGCTGAAGTCACCAGAAGTTACACTGTCAAGAGAATCTGTGGGAACAAGAGCGTCCTACTCCAGGCTGCACTGCAGTGCCTCTGTCTCCTACCCCTGTCTGTCCTGTGTAAGGAGCAGGTCACCCACAGTGACCACACACTGTCCTTGTGGACACTGAGACAATTCTGGATTGCATTTAGGAAACGATAGACCATCTTCTCCCTGAATCCTGCTACTGTCCCTTCTCAGAGTGACAAGGAAGCCACATCTTTCTCTCCCACACATCAGCCCTCCACAGATTTCTTTCAAGGTTTAGTGCAGCCCCATCCACCATAACATGGCAGCACTCACCTGTGCAATCAGTGCAGGACTCAGGGTGGGTGTCCTTACAGCACAGCCAGGCCCTGTTATCAACCTCAAGTGCTTGTGTTCAAGCAAGGTGTCAGGATGTCACCACCAGAAGTTTGGCTCTGTCAGGGGAAAAGACTCTTCTGTCTCCATCCCTGAGGGCAGCTCTGCCTTCTCCCTGGTGCTCTGTCATTTGCTGAACCCAGAAACTTTATGATCCCAATTACAGTGTCTGTGAGTTAGGAGAAGGGTGATGAACAGTGCCAGAGGTGTTCTGGCCCCACTTTGGACTTAACTACAGATTTGCCTATTTCCCTTCACATACCCACTAAACCAAGAACTGCTTTGAAAGAAATTTCTGGAAATCCAAAGTGATTACTTTCTGAATATTTTTTAAGCATATTATTTAGTAATAATCATAGATCATCAAGTACTACAGCCAAGGGCTGTCTGCAGGGTCATGTTTAGGACAAAGAGATGGGAAGATTCTGGTAGCTTCTGTGCTCTTAGCACTGCTTAGAATGCCTGCTGCTTCTTTACAGAAAACTTAAGTGGTTTATGTTTGTCTGAGGTTATTTTCTTTCTCTTCAGTTTTTTCCATACAATAGACTTTGATGTCGTTTCCTTCCCACACTATTTCCCACATTCTCCACATCCCTCTACCCACCCACATTTACATTTGCTCTCTTATGCTCTTCTCCCCATAAAACAAAATAAAAGATCTGAAGAAAAGAAAGTCTAAACAACGACAACAACATAAGCAAAACCATGGGGTTGCCCTGGGGCATGGCTGAGGTTACTCAGTGACATTTGTTGTAGAAAATTGATTGTCCCATTTACAGCAGATATTAATTGAAAATAGTTTCTTGGTTACTGTTACAAACTCTACTTCCCTCTCTCAGTACTGGCACTCCATCTAGCAAGACCCGTGCAGGTCTTGTGTGTGCCTCCACAGTGCCTACGAGTTCTTTTGTGCATCAACCCCTGTTAACTATCCTCACTTCCTATTCCAACTAGTTTCTTTCCTCTGATGACTATTTTATTTCCCCTCTAAGTGAGATTCAAGCATTTCCACTTGGGCTCTCCTTATTACTTAGCTTCTTTGGTTTGTGGATTATACCAGAGTTATCCTGTACTTTATGGCTAACATGAGAACATACCATGGGTCTGGTTACCTCACTTGTTATGCCCAGTTCATGAGAACCCCAGGAGACTTCCAGGGACCACGATGATGGCTGGTGCAAGCACACAAGAGTCTCTTTATTCAAACCCAGGATGCAGCTCTCTCTGCTCAGCAGGTTAGGAATGTGACCCCCAGGGCTCAGGGTTTCTATATGCACCAAAGCTTTCAAGCTTTGGTGTTACATGATTAGGTAAGGGGTAAAGGGATGCTATCCTTCAAATTGATAACGTTTGTTCAGACAGCAAGGAAGGGCCATACATCTGGAAAGGAACCATTTTGACCTGGGAAGTAATAACTCATTTTATTATCAGTGACTAGTGCATTCTTACAAGCTGGCCACAGCTTTCAGGGAACACTCTGTTGTCTCTTTCCCATAGCTTAAGAATGGGTCCCTCCCTTCTGGTCTGGGCAGGTTCTCTGAGCAGACCTTGGGTGCAGACTCCCACAGCCAGTCCCACAATACCCAGAGGAAGCTCCATTCCCAGGTGCTCTAATACACCCAGGATCCCAGGATCCCGGGATCCCAGGAGCTTGGTCACAGCAGGATCTCAGGTTCCCAGAGGCAGCTTGACTTCCAGCAGCTCTGACACACCCAGGATCTCAGGATCACAGGATCCCAGAATCACAGGATCACAGAGACAGCTGAACTCTGAGGAGTTCTGACACATCCAGGATCACAGGAAGGACAGGCTCCAGTCAGATATAGTGTGGGCAGGTAGCACTAGAGATAACCAGATGGCGGGAAGCAAGCTTAAGAACAGAAGCAACAGAAACCAAGGTTACTTGGCATCATCAGAACAGGATAGAAAACCTGATTGTAATTAAGTATTTTCTACAACACCATGACATCATCAAGACCACAGATATCTGGGCATAGAAGTCAGCATCTGAATACCCTGTGAACAAAACCATCTCCCAACACTTCTCCATATCTTTTAACTAATTTTTGATGGAAGTCTATTTTATTAGATATTAGAATGGCCGCCCCAGCTTGCTTCTTGGGTCTGTTTGCTTGGAAAATCTTTTCCCAGCGCTTTACTTTGAGGTAATGTCTATCTTTTTTTTTTTTTTGATGTGTTTTTTGATATAGCCGAATGATTGATCGTATTTTAACATCCATTCTATTAGCCTGTATCTTTTTACTGGGGAGTCGAGTCCATTGATGCTGAGAGATATTAATGACCAATAATTGTTAATTCCTGTTATTTTGAGGTTGTTGTTGTTGTTGTTATTGTGTGCTTCTTTTCTTTTGATTTGGCTGGTAGGGAGTTATTTATTTTCTGTGTATTTTGGATATAGTTAACTTCCTTGGGTTGGGTTTTTCTTCTATTATCTTCTTTAGGGCTGAATTTACAGATAGATGTTGTTTAAACTTGGATTTGTTGTGGAATATCTTGTTTTATCCATCTATGGTGATACAAAGTTTTGCTTGGTACAGCAGTCTGGGCTGACCTCTGTGGTCTCTTAGAGACGGCATAACATCTCCTCAGGCCCTTCTTGCTTTTAGGTTATCTGTTTATCTGTTGAGAAGTTGGATGTAATTCTGATAGGTCTGACTTTATATGTTACTTGCAGCTTTTAATATTGTACATTTAATGTTTTGATTATCATGTGGGAGAAGGTTTTTCTTTTCTGACTCAATCTAATTGGTGTTCTGTATTTTTTTAAAATTGATTTAAATTTTATTGCATTATGATGAGAAAAGATACATGATTTCAATTTATCTGAATTTGTTAACATTTAAAAGCATGTTTTAAGTAAATAGAATTAAATCACATTCTTCTTTCCCTTTTGTACCCTAACTCCTCCCAGAGACCTCTTTTCAATGCCTATAATATCTTTTTTTGTCCTATTCATTAAAATTTATAAAATATTATAACAATAAAAATGAGTATTATAAAAGTTGTTTGATATAAAACAACAATCAATTTAACAGTCTTATGTAGATGTTTGTCTACAGCAATAATGAAAAGACATATGTTTTTCTCAATATAAATTTTAAATAACTCCAAACATATTAACTGTATATTTTAAAATAATACATCACTACTAGCATTTTTTAAAATGAACATAAATATATAAAGTCTTTTTGTTTGTTTGTTTGTTTTGTATTTAGTAGAGCTTAAAATCTTGACTCTTACTGTGGTACAAGCCCAAAATAAGAACAATTTTAGACATTGGATTTCATTGTAATAAGGCTGAACTTCAATGACCCTCACACCACCAAAGGATTTTACCTCCATCGTAGCTAAGCTGAGAGCTGACAGCTCTGCTGCACCAAGGAATGAAATGTAGGCACAATGTTTGTATACAGACTTCCTAATATGGTCAAAGCTATTTGACTTGAGTGAGTGACTTTATTCTCAGCCCACAGAGAACAGGTTACAATCATTTAAGAAATGATGTGTGTATTAAGATGGCCTATCCATAAAGTCATTCACCAACTGTTTAAATGAACAATGGTTCTGCTTGGAGAGTGACACAGACGTTAGGTGAGGGTAAGAATCTGGTTCATTGGCTGTGATAATTTGAAAAAGCATTCATTTCAGAGAAAGAGTAACTTATAAAGTCCTCTTCTTCAAACTTGATACAAGAGTTACAAATGTCAAGCAAAGCATCCAGTCTCACTCTTTGTTATTCTCTTACAAGCCAATTTAATTGTCTATGTTTCTTTTGGGTATATAAATACTTTTGAAATATATAAGCTGTTCTGAAAACCATAGCATAATGTAAAAACATGAAATAAACAATATTACTAATAGAGAGGCTGAGATAGGAGAAGCATGATTTCAAGTCTGTTATGTGATATACAGCAAGACACTGTCACAAACAAACAAGCAGAAAGTGTATATGGATTGTACAATATTGGACCTATTTCTCCAATTACCAAATTAGAGAGACCATTGAATGACAGTCAGCAAATTTCTACTTCCTCATATTTTTGGATTTTAATTGACTAGGATATGTTGGTAATATTAATCTTCATATTAGGATATTAAGAAAAAGTAATTGTTACCTCCTGTTGTTTTTGTTGTAAGAGGTGGAATTAGGTTTGTGTGGGTTTGTTGAAAAGTTACTTTCTTGCTTCTTCTAGGGTGTAGTTTTGCTCCTTATGTTGGTGTTTTCCATCTATTATCCTTTGTAGGGCTGGATTTGTGGAAAGATACTGTGTAAATTTGTTTTTGTCATGGAATATCTTGTTTTCTCCATCTATGGTAATTGAGAGTTTTGCTGGGAATAGTAGCCTGGGCTGGCATTTGTGTTCTTGTAGAGTCTGTATGACATCTGCCCAGGATCTTCTAGCTTTCATAGTCTCTGGTGAGAAGTCTGGTGTAATTCTGATAGGCCTGCCTTTATATGTTACTTGCCTTTTCTCCCTTACTGCTTTTAAAATTCTTTCTTTGTTTAGTGCATCTGGTGTTTTGATTATTATGTGGTGAGAGGAATTTCTTTTCTAGTCCAGTCTATTTGAAGTTCTGTAGGCTTCTTATATGTTCATGGGTATCTTTTTTTAGGTTAGGGAAGTTTTCTTCTATAATTTTGTTGAAGATATTTACTGGCCCATTACCTTGGGAGTCTTCACTCTCTTCAATACCTATTATCCTTAGGTTTGGTCTTCTCATTGCATCTTGGATTTCCTGGATGTTTTGGGTTAGGAGCTCTTTCTTTGCTTTTTGCATTTTCTTTGACTGTTGTGTCAATGTTTTCTATGTTGTCTTCTGCCCCCCTCTGAGATTCTCTCTTCTATCTCTTGTATTCTGTTGGTGATGCTTGCATCTATGACTCCTGATTTGTATCCTAGGTTTTCTATCTCCAGAGTTGTCTCCCTTTCTGATTTCTTTATTGTTTCTATTTCCATTTTTAGATTCTGGATGGATTTGTTCATTTCCTTCACCTGTTTGATTGTGTTTTCCTGTAGTTCTTTAAGGGATTTTTGTGTTTCCTCTTTAAGGACTTTTACCTGTTTACCTGTATTCTCTTGTATTTCTTTAAGGGAGTTATTTATGTTCTTCTTAATGTCCTCTATCATCATCATGAGAAGTGATTTTAGATCTGAATCTTGCTTTTCTGGTGTGATGGTGTGTCCAGGACTTGCTATGGTCAGGGAATTGGTTTCTGAAGATGCCAAGTAACCTTGGTTTGTGTTGTTTATTTTCTTATGCTTGCCCCCAGCCACCTGGTTATCTCTAGTGCTACGTGCCCTTGCTAAATCTGACTGGAGCCTGTCTTTCCTGAGATTCTGGTTGTGTCAGAACTCCTCAGAGTCCAACTGTGTCTGTGATCTTGTGATTTTGGGATCCTTTGATCCTGGGCTTGTTAGAGTGCCTGAGAGTGGAGCTTCCTCTGGGTGTTGTGGGACTGGCTGCAGAGTTTGTACCCATGGTCTGCTCAGGGCACTGGTCCAGACAAACCAGAAGGGACCAGTGCCACTGGGCTGGTGAAGTTCCTGTGTGCCTGGGTCCTGCTGGTCCCAGTTGCTCCCAGTATTGGGACAGACGTTGTGCCCTCCTCACCTCTGATCCTGGGCTTGTTATGTGCCTGTGAGTAGAGTTTCCTCTGGGTGTTGTGGGACTGGCTGTGGAGTTTTCATCCAAGGTCTGCTCAGAGCACTGGCCCAGACAGACCCCTGTATTCTTCTTGTATGTTTATGGGCATCTTTTTTTTTAGGTTGGGGAAATTTTCTTTTATGATTTTGTCAAAAATATTTTCTGGGCCTTGGATCTGGGAATCTTCTTTTCTATTTTTATCATTCTTAGATTTGGTCTTTTCACAGTGTCCCCAGATTTCCTGGATGTTTTGTGTCAGAAAGATTTTAAATTTGACATTTTCCTTGACTGATATATCAACTTCTTCTATCATATCTTCTATGCCTGGGATTCTCTCCTTTATCTCTTGTATTCTGTCAATGATACTTTCATCTGTAGTTTCTGTTCTCTTCCATAGGTTTTCTATCTCCAGTATTCCGTCAGTTTGTATTTTCTCTATTGATTCTATTTCCATTTTATGTTCTTGGGCAGCTTTATTCATTGTCTTCACCTGTTTGATTGTATTTTCCTGTTTTACTTTGAGGGATTTTATTCATTTCCTCTTTAAAGGCCTCTATTACCCTCATAAGATTGAATTTAAGGTTATTTCCCTGTGCTTCCACTATGTTAGGGTATTCCAGGCTTGCTATGGTGGGATAGCCAGGATCTAATGGTTACATACTGCCCTGGCTCTTGATGATTATGTTCTTATGCTGTCCTTTAGCTATCTGATTGCCCCTGGTAGAGGTAGGCCTCTGGCAATGCAGGCAAAGTTGTGGGATGGAAAATGCAGTGCAGGGGACAGGGTGCAGTTCATCCCTGTTGGGTGTGCTCTAGGGAACCTGGAAGGCAATAGGCCTGGGATGGGGTCCTATTTGCTTGTCATAGGTGCTGGCAGGCCTCCAGGAATATAGGGAGAGGTGTGGGCCAGGAAATGGAGCTCAAAGGACAGGGCGCTGCTCATTACTATAGGGTGTGCCTTAGGGTGTCCTGGAATGCAGGGAGAGACCTCATCTGGCTGTCCCTGGTGCCAACAGACCTCTGGGAAATGCAGGCAGAGCTGTGGGCTGGAATGTGGGGCCTGCAAGGGACAGGGCACAAGCTTACTGCTTCTAGACCAGGCAGGTAGGAGACTGGGGCAAGGGTCATGAGCTTTTCTTTTCTTTAAACTTTTATTCTTTTATTAGATCAATTCATCTTATCTTATGTGTGTGTGTGTGTGTGTATGTTCCATGTATGCTTCATGCCCATGGAGGTCATAAGAAGACATTGGATGTCCTAGATGTCCTAGAACTGGAGTTACAGATGTTTGTGAACCACCATGTGTGTGCCCAGAATCAAATATGGGTCCTCCACAGGAGCAATATTTACTTTTAATCATTGAACCATCTCTTTAACCATAATGTTTTTGAACTTTGAAAAGTTTCAGTTTCACAGATGTTCTACCATTTCAGTTCCTGGCTTCATGGTAAAAGGAGGGAAAATTCTCAGGAGCCAGGAAACTTAGGTACTATAGTTAGGAGCAGAAAGTTTCTGGCTCAGCAAATGACAGGACACCAGGGAAAGCATTGGCATATAGCATGGAGATTGCAGAAGGAGCCCTTTCCCCTGGAGGAGCCAAACTCCTGCTGGTGACAGCCTATTAGCAGTGACAGTTGTTGTGAGCACAGAACTTGAAGATGATAAACAGGGCCTGGCTGTGCTGTGAGGACACCCACCCTGAGCCCTGCACAGACTCCTCAGCTGAGTGCCTGATCATGCCACAGTGGACTGAACCTTTCACTTTCACAGAGATGCTGTGAGGTAGGGATGGTTAGGGGAAGTGGCTGAAGAGAGGCTCTGAGTTCCTCTGTGAAAGAGGAAGGTGACAAATCCAGGAAGAAAGCAGTCTCTCATTTCCCACCTGCCATCCAGAATTGTTTCCATGTCCATGAGGGAGCAGAGTGCAGCTGTGTGGTGCACTGAGCCAGAGATGCTCATGACAGCTCAGGCAGGTCCAGGAGACACGGGCTGAAGTTTCAGCTTGGTGTGTGGAAGCTTTTCCTCTCTGCAGTTCCTCCAGTTTGTGTGATTGTCCTCACAGGAGGGAGAGGTTCTACTCCACAGTGCCTTATATCAGGTGCCCTTCAGCTTTCTCAAAATGGGTACTTTACCCTTCATTGATATAGTTTTATTGTTTCTGAAGTTTCTCTCTCCTGATTCAGAACATAATACACTGTGCAGTTACAGAGAATTGTGGGAGAAACTGATACAACACAAAATCCTAGAGCAATGGCTGTTAGAGCATGTGTAACACTGTGCAGACCCTGTCCTAAGCACTATATACCTCTGCTCCATTGAATTGTCACAATACACCTGAATGGTAATGAAGCACCATCTCTATATTAGTGAGTCTTAAAGGGGCCAAGTAAAGTGTTCAAAGCCCAGCACATAACAATTAGGAAAAACAGCATTTAACAGACAGAATAACTGGTTACGAAGCTTGACCTTGTTGATTATGGAATTTAATCCTTCTCAGGTTTACTGCTTTTTCTCTCTCATGTATCTGGACCTGTATTGCACCCCTAAAGTTCATGATCCATTTCTGGAAGAATATCCTGACTCAATTAGTTTCCCGCAGATTGCTCTTTGTTCTTTCTTATGTACTAGAGGAGTGAGGGTTGAGAAGACTTTGTGTGTGTGTGTGTATTTCCCAATCACCCTTGAATAACCATTTGTGTGTGTGTGTGTGTGTGTGTGTCTGTCTGTCTGTCTGTCTGTGTCTGTTTCTGTCTCTGCCACCTCCCCGTCATTTGTGTGAATAGCTTTTTCAACTAAATTATGCCATGAGTGGAAATCCAAGACTATTTAATTGTTATAAATTTTGCTAATGGCATCTCAGTGATCACATAGGTGCATCTGAAAAGCTACCAAATTATAACTAGATTAATGTAGATGGATTTCAAGAGAAAATAAAGCTTTTTTGGTAAATGTCTTGACTTGATGAGTAAGCCCATGCCAATCACTAAATTGGTTGAAAGGTAGAAGCTCATATTATTGCACAAATGGGAAGGTGCAAGATACAAAATGTGGCTTCCAAAGTGAATTAATTCTCTGGGATAGTGAGCTTTATCAATCTTCAGGAAATTGCCCAACTCAGATGTTTCTCAAAATTGGTGTGTCAGAACATATCTGTGATTAAAGTGTTTTTGAAACCAACAGTTTTATTGAGAAACCTATAACTTTTTTCTAATATGTTAATTATTTTTATTGAAAAAGAATTTATACAATATATTGTGATCATGGATTCCCCTTCCCCCACCTTCCCTCAAATCCTCCTTACATCCCCACTCATCTAACTCTATCCCCCACCTCAAATATACAAGCGAATAAAAATGTTAATTTGATAGCTCTTGTGGGGCAACCTATAACTTTTGAGCAGCTACTATGCTAATACTTACATAAAACATACAAACCAGTGTCTCTGAGGCCTGCTCCCTGCCCAGTGCAGGAAGGGAGACTATACACAGGCAACACAGCCTTCTGAGGGCAGGGAAAGCTTAAGTGATAAAGCTCTAAGCAGGTGCCATGAGGCATGGGGGATGGACAAAGGTCAGCCCTGGGTAATAGAGCGTGTATTCCTGTGGAAATGTAAGCACCAATGTCAATATTTGTTTGTGAGAAGTTCAGAGTAATTTAGGCCTGATTTCGATGTGGATGAAATGTCAAATTGTGGAGGACAGATAGAAATTAAGGTTGTGTGATGTTCTATGTGTTTTGTGAGGAATGAAACAAAATGGAACAAATTCTGCTTCAAAGGCTTATTATTGCTTATTATTAAAAAAGTAAGGAAACAGAAAAAAGACATTACTCATAAAATGATTGCATTCCTGGTATAAAATATCAATAATCAAAGGCTGGGGAAGAGGAGATACCAAACCATCTCCCATAAGAACCTGGCCCACTTGACCAAGCACAACTTTCTGAGAAGCTGTGATCTTTCTATGAGTTCAACAACATGTGAGTGATGGTTGCATAGGGGACAGTGAAGAGGATCAGGATGAAGCACCACACAGTCCAGTAGCCTGAGCTCACACTGGGTGACATGAGGGAAAAGGAAGGAGCCCGCTAATGTCCAGGACTGTATTGGTTTGAAAAGTGCCACAGTGATGCCATGCATTTAGCTTCTTCTGTCTGGGAAGCAGAGGGTCATGTGAACTTGAGGATCTTTGTGAAAGGCAGCTAACTATCAATGTAGCCATAATCATTCCCATGGGGATGGAAAAAGGACAAACATCAAAACAAAACAAAGAGAACATCAAACAATGATTAGGTATCATAAAGTAAAGAACCATACGTGTTTACATAGTTGAGACCATTCTTTTCATCAGAATAATAAGGGAAAGTATTATGTGTTTCTCAAATGACTTTTCTTAGTGCTGTGTATAAAGTTAGAAGATGAAGTGGAATAACGTTAAGCAGGCACTAGTCTTCCTTTCTCTAGCTGGACCTGGAATTGTAGGAAATATCCTAGTACTCATGAGATATGTGTATACTTCTGCCTTGGGGACTGAGAAAAGGCAGATAGACCTTCTTCTTCTCATCCACTTGGCATTTTCTAATATGATCATCATTTGTAGCATAGGAATCACAGATATAGCTACAGTGTTTTATCTCAGAAACTTCCTAGGAGACTTTGGCTGTAAAGCTGTAACTTTTCTGGTAAGGATGGCATGGGGCCTTTCCTCTGCATCACTTGTCTCCTCAGTGTGGTCCAGGCTCTCACCATCAGTCCCAGGATCACACTTTGGACAAAGCTCAAACTACAAACATTATGGCAGATTCTTTCTTTTTTCCTTCTTTTTGGATTTTTAGTATTCTGATAAGCTCCAACTTGATCTGCTATATGAAATTAGGCTGTGGTCTGAATAGCTATGTAGCTGCAACATTCATTGTCTATCGCTATATGCTACCATCCAGGCACATAATTAAATGGCTTTTCCTCTTTCATGACTTTTTGTGATGTCATCTTTCAGAGTCTCATGGGCTGGAGCAGTGGGTACATGGTTCTCCATATGTACAAGCATCACAAACGTGTTCTCTACCTTCACACTTCCAGGTTTGCAAACAACTCTCCTCCAGAAATCAGAGCTACATGGAGTGTTCTCATTATTATGAGTTGCTTCCTTTTATTTTATTGGGTACCTTTCATCGCCTCCTTCTACACAGGTTTCACACTGACATGTTGTGTGTAGTTTTAAAACTTCTAGAACCACATTGGGACTACTGAGGCACATGCCTGTGGACTATCAATTATAGCCTCCAGTGAGAGATGGCTATGGTGAGATTACTCCAACAGGTGAAGCTTACAGGCTCAAAGACCAAGTAAAATACTGGTCTCACCAACTCTCTCAAACCACCAAGTTTGTGTTTACAGTGTGCTTTGCCATCTTTCTCAAGGAGTGGGCAATGTGGGTGAGAATGAGAGGTCAGGGCCACATGGGACATTTCTATCCACAGTGATTTGCTATCTGTACTTCCTCTTGCATTATTAAAAATAAAAGGATATATAATTAACCTTCAATAGACATGGCTTTGATAGATTCTGAAATCTCCCAGTGAGCTGAATTAACATATCAATGTCCTTTGTTAGCATTTCCTGGGTAAAATGAATGCCCCTGAAGTCTCTGTGAATTCTCCAGTGCACACCACAATGCATACCACAGTGCACACCACAGTGCACACCACAATGCACACCACAATGCACACCACAGCACCATGTGTGCACTACATCCATGGAATTACTCTCCCTGTGTGCAACCTTGTACCTGTGACCAACAGCTCACCTTCTTCCCACCTCCCTGTCCAAGGGAACCACAATTTTGCTCTCTATCTGTGTGCTTAGTGGGTCAGAGATATGACTACAGTTTCTTTTTCTTTCAGAAAACACTAGAAATGTTTGTGAAAGCATGGTTTACCTGGAAAAGATGTCTCTGAACCTTTCCACCTGTTCTACCGGTCACCTTGGCATGGTCCCTGCTGTCACCATCAGTCCCAGAACCACCCCTTGGAGAAAGCTGCGATCACAGCCTACATGACAATGTAGTCTTGCCTATTTATTTCTCTTTTGGATCTTGATGAGCTCCAGATCTCTCTATTATATCACAGGGATGCATCCAGTAGCATGATCAGATAGATCTGGAGTTGCAATGTGTTTTTTTTGGTGTTAGATGTTGTCAGTGTCTCTGGCTAGAGCTTGTCCTGTCCCTGATGCCCTGCAAGTCCCCTGCGACTCGTGGGGCCTGTTCCTCCAAGGTAGCTGTTCTGATCTACGAAACTCACCCAAGAGAGAATGGCAGATCCCGCCCGGGTCTCTGGCTTAACGTGCTCTCTGGAGGTAGGCCCTCCACTTGCAGGGAAGGGGCAGAGGAGGACGCTGAACCCCCTCTGTCATTCCGAAGCTGAGAGGATCGTGTCCCTGCTGCCCTGTGGCTCCCCCGGGAGTCGTGGGGCCTGTGGCTCCTGGCTGGCTGCTCAGGTCTCAGAAACTCACCCGAGAGAAAATGGCGAATCCCGCCCGGATCTCTGGCCTAAGGCGCCTCCGGGCTGGGTGCTCCAGTCTCAGAAACTCACCCGAGAGACAACAGGGGATCCTGCCCGGGTCTCTGGCTTAATGTGCTCTCTGGAGTTAGGCGATCCACTTGCAGGGAAGGGGCAGAGGAGGACGCTGAACCCCCTCTGTCACTCGGAAGCTCGCAATGTGTTATGGGTATTGTACTATGCTACTGCTACTGTCATGGAGTTTGTGCGCAGTAAGGACTATAATTTATCAAAGCTGCTCTCAGAACAACAGTCTCTGAGCCAAACTTGAGACTGCCACGTGAAGACAGGTGAGGGAAGGGTATTTAAAGGATACCCAGGAAATGCTAATAAATAATAAAGGATTCTTATACAGGAAGACCTTGAGCTTCTATATAAGAAGCTGAGAACTCCTCTGCTCTGCCAGGTTTATGTAGTCAAGGAGACCTCAGGATAGCCCTTGAATGTCTGCATAAGCATGTTACAGGAGCCAGAGGGTAGTCAGTTATAACATGTATGTTGTTACAGATGTAAATTTAGGGGCAAGAGGGGTTACTTAGTTAGGATACTGGGAACTTATCTACTAGGAACCAGGGTCAGAGACAAACTAATGGGTACCAGACAGATCCCCAGCATAAAATGGAGTCTCCTTAGTCATCACAGTACTGTCTAGAGGGTCTTGATTGAGTTCATTTTCTCTGCCAGTTAAAACATTAACAAACATGGGAAAGAGTATCAGACATAGAAGACAGAAACAGCAGACAGAATGAAGAAAGGCTTTTGTTAGGGATGAGCTCATCCCTAACTGTCATCAACTGTGACACAGAGGACCCTCTGCAAAGCAAAGGTGGGGGGACTTGGGAAGCCAAAGACCAGTTTCTGCCTGAGGGTTGGGTGTTCTAAGGGTTTTGGTAGGATTCTCCTGCCCTAATTTCAGCTTGTTTAATTTGAATAAAGAAAGGGAGACCGAAAGGTCCACAACCGTAGTAAACATGTCCTGATCCAGCCCTGAGTTTGTGAGATCAGTCCACAGGCGGGTGTGTGTGTGTGTGTGTCTGTGTGTGTGTGTGTGTGTGTGTGTGTGTGTGTGTGTGTGTGTGTGTGTGTGTGTGTTGTGTGTGTGTGCTCCTGGCAGGAGAAAAAGCCTGCCAGGTCTTAAAGCCTTTTTCTCTGGACAGGATGTTTGCTTTCTCTATTATGTATTACTGTCTCTCATCTGTCTGCCTATCAGGGATTGAACTTCTGTCCTCAGTGCCATCCTCACAGACAGTGAGGTGAGGGGTTTCTCTCCTCCCTTCCCCTCTCCTTCCCTCCCCTCTCCTCCCCTCATCTCCCCTCCCCTCATTTCTCATCTCCTGTCTCCTCTCACTTTTTTCAGCTTTTCCCTTTTCCTCTCAACCTTTTCCTTCCTTCTTCCTCTTCTCCCTCCCTCTCTCCTCTTTGTGATGTAATCTTTCAGTCTCATGGGTTTGTGCAGTGGGTCAATGGTACTGTGCATTGGTTCATATGAAGGTCAATGCTTCTCTTCCTGTACCTGTGTCCTCTACTTCCTCAGCTGTACATTTGCAAACAGTTCCAGTTCAGATATCAGAGCTGCCCAGTGTTCTCATTTTCATGACCTGTTTCCTTATCTTTTTATCAAGTAACTTTCATTTCATCCTCTTACACGGGTTCTAATTGGCTATCCCATTTTGTAATGCTCCTCCATTTTGGCTAAACTGTGACAATTCTTATCATCAAGTTCTAGAAACAGAGTAGATTATTTTTCTATATTCTTGTGTACCTTCTCTATGGATCCTCAGTAATGAGTAACCCTGCTTCACCCTAGCAATAGCCAATTGAAACAACAACAACAAAATATATATATAAAAAAAAACCAAAGAAAAGAAGAAAGGAAGAAAGAGAAAGAAAGAAAGGAAATAAGAAAGGAAACTTTTCAGTCTCTTTCCCAATCCTCTTCCTGTGAAAAATCTAAGGGTCTTCACAAGCTTTATGGGCCTGATCTCTCTTCAGAGCCCCTGTATGCTACTGTCTGCCTGGTGTTAATAATGCATCTAATAAACATCTAACCCCAAAAAGATAATCCACCTCAGTGTCATCCTTTAACTCTTAAACCTAAAACATTTCATTACCTCGATATATGCTTGTACAACACTAAATGTTAGAATATTTCTAAACCTTGGCTCTGCTCTTCTCAACCCCTTTGTCCTGATCAGCAGCGAGGTCGGTATGGCTGAAGGATGAGGGGCACACTGACAAATGCACCAGTTACTCTTTGTACCTGTTCCTCTGTGAAATAAAAGTATATATAGAGCAAATTGCAGTCCCCTAATGTTCCAACATATCAAGTCATTAAGTTAAATTAACCAAGGCTTTTAAAAACACCTTTGCATTGTTATTATTTTTTAATAATTGATCCTAGACAATCTAAGACCTGCTCAAGGGGTCTAGAAAGATGCTAGCACAAATGTCCACTGCCCTCTCCACTGTGCTTATCATGTGGCTTTGGATTTCTTGCATACTTGAGAAAAAGACTGGAGATGACCCTATTGTCAGAAAGCTAGACATAAATAAATAAAGAATGACATAAATAAATGAAGAAAAAAACAACTAATGACCATCCACATTCATATCCCCTCTAATGCACCTCCACAGCTATCAGGTCAAGGACGTTCCTAACACCTCCTATTTGTCATGGGCTCCCCCGGGAGCCATGAGCAGGAGACCAACAAGGAAAGAGGTGTCAGGATGTAACTCCTGGAGGGAGAGCAGTTATTCTAAAGAGAGACATTTGTGCCCTCCTTTTCACAATTAGAGTATTGATACCATAAATGCAAATATTAACATTTGCCTAGGAGTCAGTCCAGTCCCTGGGGAGGAGAAAAGCTGAAGCCCTGGCTCTATGAGAAGACAAACTTGCCTCTCCAGAGAGGCTTCACACAGATCTGAGGACACATGCACCTTTCCTGGACACTCTTTCTGTTATAAAATTGTAATCTTGCTACAGAGAAGTGGGGGGAGAGAGAGTCTTTCTTTCCCTGCTTTTGTCAAACCATACATAAACCCATGTGCTTTGTCAGTTTGTTTCCTTAAGGAAGCAGTGGCTTTAATGGAATCTTTTAACATTTTTCATGTGTGTGTAGGTTTTAAATGTGTATGTAGGTTTTGACTGTGTGTGTATGTGCATGTTTTCGAGTAGATGGGACCATGTGTATGTGAGGTGGTACACATGCACATTTGTGCTCCTCGGCAGCATAAGACTGAAGTAGATAATAGGAATCATCCTCCGTCTTCCACAATATCAAGGCAGAATCTTTCAGTCAGACACAGCGTAGCAAAATGGCTAATCTCACTACCAAACTTGTACCCATAGCCTATCTCTGCCTTCTGAGGCTGGGATCACAGTGAAGTGGCCACCCCACTGGGAATTTAAGTGAGGTGACACTCACACTTGGAAGCAAAACACTTTAACCAATGAGCCATCTCTCCAGCCAGAATCTACTCATCTTAAGTGCCACCTTGTTTCAAGGGACTATCCTTTATATGAGGTCAACTTTTGGGACAAATAGGAGGTTACCAGCGATGCTACAGGATGCTTCCTGTCTGTGGGAGGTCAGTTTTCTCTACAGACCTCTTCCTGGATAGACACTACATGAACTTCTCTATTTCTTACATATTTTTGTCTTTTCTTGAGTAACCTAGTAAGAGAAGTACAAGCTTTAAACAGTTTTGTTTTTGTTTATATTTCAAAGAGAAAGAAGTTCAGTTTTTTAAATAAAATAACAAAAATAACAGAGCAAACAGCTTCTTTTTAGACTGGAGATAATTATTTTATCTTTAAATTTATTGTATTTCATTATTTAAAACAATTTTTAAATTTAAGTGAATTTTGCTCATATTCTTCTCCTCCTCAAAGTCCTTCAATATTATTTTCCCCCCTTTCTGATCCACTCAACTGCCAGTTTTTTCTCAGAAAACAAACAAAAACCCAATGAACCAATTTAAAAAATTCAAACCAAGAAAACAAAATATAAACACATTAAAATAAAAGAAGTATCAAATTGTGATAAAATAACACACACACACACACACACACACTTGTGGAGTCCAGTTATATACCTGAACATGATACCTGCCCTGGAGTGGTTGATATACCAAGTGTTATTCTGGAAGAAAATTAATTTTCCCTCTCCCAGCAGGTATATGTGACAGTGGCAAGATTTTCATTCATTCATTCAAAAATAAGCAAAATAAAATATACTATTATAAAATAAAAACTACCACATCCACTTTGAGCAAGACAAACAAACAGTAGAAAAAGAGTCAAAGAGAAGACACTGGAGTCAGAGATCTACTATTTTCACACTAAGGAATTTCATAAAACCATCGAACTGGGATTCATAATATAGACACAGAAGACCTGCTGCAGTCCTGTGCAATCCTGTGCAGTCTCTGTTCATGCTCCTTCAGTCTTGTGAGTTCATGGGAGCTTTGCTCATATTGATTTAGAGGGCCTCATCCTGGGTGTCTTCCATTTCCTCTGGCTCTAATGCTTTTTTCACATCCTCCTTTTTGGAGTCCCCTGAGCTCTGAGGGAAGGTATTTGATGGGGACATCTGATTTAGGGCTGAATGCTCAGAGCCTCACACTCTGCTTAATGTCTGGCCATGAGACTTCATGTGCTGAAAGCTGAGCAAGTCAATGATCTGTGAATACAGTAGAATATCATTAGGAGTCATTTTATCACTTCATTTTTATTCCATTTTTAGAGTTATTCAGCTCTACCCTCGGTCCCTGGGTTATCTAGTCTCAGGTTCTTGGTTACTTAAGCAGTATTGTGTATGGGTTCCATTTTGTGAAATGGGCCTTCAGTCAAATCACTTATTTGCTGATTTACTCCCAAAGCTTTGTGCCATTATTGTTGCAGCATATCTTACAGACAGTACAGCATTATAGACAAAGAAAGTTTGTGGCTGCCTTAGTCTTCTGAGAGCATGCAGAGTAGCTTCCTATACCAAAAACATTAAAACAGAGGGACAAATGCTCTATGTAGCCAACAACTTAACATCTTGAAGTTCAATGAATTATGTAGGTGTTGTGTTCTTCAAGGAGGCCTTGCTTTCAATTTCTGGAGAAACTTATAGTCCTGGCAACAGTGTGGGATATTAATTAAACAGTCTTATTTTTAAATTTCTATATACTACATATGTAAGGTACAATTTAGTTTCCATTCACCTAGATTTCCTCATTTAATAGAGGGTACTTACATTTCATTTCTAATGTCCATTATGTGTCAACTTCACCTACCATATGTGGAGTGCAAAAAAAAAAAAAAAATCAGTGACCTTGAACTCATCTCCCAAGGAAACCTAGTGGTACCTTTTCCTCAAGAACAAAATGATGAAGTCATCACCTCTAATATCAATCCTGCATACACATTATTTACATCGTTTTGCATCTGGGCTAGGAACGGCCTCCTAGGAACTAGGATGAAACCAGTCTTGGGCACATAGAAGTTTTAGAAGTGATTTTGAAGATTTGTGATAAGTAAGGATTGTCAGGAACACATTCATATTTCCCATCCCATAAGATACTTAGCCTGCATGTTAAAGAACAATCAATTATAGCAAAACTCTTTGTTCCTGAAGGGTACAGGTAGAACAAGGGACTCTAAACTTGTTCTGGTCCATATTTGGGATTTGCACAGGGAGTAGGATCCAAAGTTCTGAGAACCATTTATTATATTTCTATCTAGCAAAGCATTTAAGAAAGAGAAGAAAGTGACTTGGTCTGTATGTCAGAACCTGGTGCCCTGCCAGGTAACAGGCTGCCACTTTGGCTCATTTACCAGTCAGGAGATATGGGAAGCTCAGTACACAGAAACTTGGCTCATAGTTAATTTTCTCACATCCTTCCTCTCAAAATAATTAAACACTAACTAACCTGGAAATAACTTCTGAGAAAAACAGATGTCGTAACTGTGGGAGAGAGGGAAGCTGTTCTTCAGGGACTGAGGCCCTGCAGTGGCCTTCCTTCTCTCTGACACTGTGACAACATGAAACCTGAAGTCTGCAGTACTTGATGGCAGTCAAGAGCCCCACAGATCCAGACAGTACAAATATGACCTGGCAAGTGTCCCCTTCCCAGAGCTGCTCTAGAGCCTGTCTGCACCACCGAAGTCCAGGTGAGTACATGGAGGTAAGATCTTAGATCCCCTCAGCTGTGCCATGCAGAGTTTTCTTAAAGTTGAAACTCTCTCTCTGACTAACACAGGGAGGAAGTAAGAAGCTCTGTGAGCTTTGAGTCCTCCACTTTCCTTCTGATCCTGACAAGGCTGGTCCCTGAATCAAAAAAGATCCAAGGAGATGGGTTCCTGGAGATACAGAAATGGGACAGAAATGCTGAGGGATTGCTATGCATCCTCAGGCTGGAGTCAGGACAGAGTTCTGGGTGGGTCTTTGCCTAAGGTTATCTTTTAAAAAAGGAATCAATAAGATACAGAAGATTTTCAATTATCTATAAAAAATTTAGACAATAATCCACTCATGTAATGTCAACGTTAGAGAGTCTGAGGGAAGATAATTAGCTTTCAAGGCTACTCTGGTTTGCATAGGGAGAATGTTGCACAAAAACAAGACAAAACAGACAAACCAACAAACAAAAACAAAAACATATCCTCTCCTTTTTTTTTTTGTCTCCATGTTTGTCAGCATTATGACTTAACAGTGTGACTAGTGTTTGTATTTTTCTCTTTTGATGCATTTCCACTTTTGAAGTATTGGTAACTGTTTTTTTTTATATAATAACTTTATAACTCCTAAATGGAAGGTTTTCCTTCCATATCCGTCCTTAAAATCTTTCAGTGCTATCCCACATTTTACATACCTATATCAACTTGAGTCATTCTATGCCTGGTGGCTGTGTGGAAGTATAAACCATTAAGTGTAACTTTTTTGTTTTGTTTTGTTTTTTCGAGACAGGGTTTCTCTGTACACCTCTGGCTGTCTTGGAACTCACTCTGTAGACCAGGCTGGCCTCGAACTCAGAAATCTGCCTGCCTCTGCCTCCCAAGTGCTGGGATTAAAGGCATGTACCACCACTGCCCGGCTAAGTGTAACACTTATTGTTACCATGTTGAGAATTCTTGCTGTAAAGGTTTGAGGCTGTGAACCTGTACATCCTGAAACAGCTCACTTTATCCCAGTGCTAAGTAGTAGCAAAGAGCAAAAATCTGTTTTTGTTTTTTGTTTTTGTTTTGTTTTTAGAAAACTAGTTTGGATGGATATAGCCTGCCTAAGGCTCTTGGATGTTAGACCCATCATGGGATCATCTATCTATCTACAGAAAGTCCATCCTGTCTTTTTTGATTAATTGCCTATAGCATTTCCAAGATAATGATGGAGATGAGTTAATTCTACCTCCTCCTACATACAGTCCATGTCAATGAGACAGGAATCACTTAGTAAAAGATCAGAATCTGGTGTCAAATACAGTTTAAAGTGTCAAAACGGGAAGAGAGGACTAGAAAAGTAGGGATCCCCAGGAAAGCAAGCATTAAACAAACAGAGAATGTTAATACTTCCCATCAGGATTTGGGGTGAATTGATATCAGGGACTGTGACAAATTCTAATCTTTGATGAACACTTGACAATTATTATACATATGTTTATGAGGGTTGATGTGCTTTCTATTAACGTTTGAAGCATATTTCATTATGGGCAGATAGATATGTAGGATGATACTGTGATTTCTCGGATACGCTGATACATGTGATAATTACCTCTTTCTCAGAGGAGCAGGTGAAAGGCAGCAATTGACATTTCTAAAGTCAGGAGGTCACCTGGACCCAAACCTGCAGGTCATGTGTGAGATCACCAGGACATAGACATCTAAAACAACCGTGTGAGCTTAGCAGGAACAGGGAACAGAGGCACTCCATGTACTCAGAACACACAAACCCATGGAGACACTGAAGCATCCATATTCCTCCTCTTCTAGAAAAGATGCCCAAAGCTTACCATAAATCCCCGAGAAATGATAACTGAGCTCCAGAACATGAAGAATAACATCCAGTTGAGGTCTAAGTCCTGGAATCAGCTTGGGCTGATACAGAACAAGGTAGCCTGCCTCAAACAGGTTAGAAAAGAAACAAGAGGAGAAGCAGGCTGTAAAACAAACTGACATAGCTGCTGCTCATAAGGCCGCACAGAGGCAAATACCACCATGACCTCTTAGATGGGAAAGTCCCTGCTCACAACTGTATATGCCAACAGACTGTGCTGCATGCAGCCATATTGAGAATTCATAGTTACAAAATTGCACTCATCTCATGGCACCTCATTAACCCTGTCTCCCATTTACTTAATCATCACCCCCTTGTCCAGAGTGGCTCTTTGCTCCCTTTGATGCCCTGATCACTTATTGGGGCCACAGATTCTCTGAAGCCATCCAACAAGATCACAGCTCTTTGAAACCCACTCTCCTAGGAAGCACCCCAAGTTTCTGCCAGACACCTTCCTTGGCTGCAACCTGGCACTTATATTAATTTTTCACACAACATTCTTTTTCAGGGCAACTTTTGATGACTCAGCTTTAACTATTGGGCCCTGTCTGGATAAATTATTCAATATAAATTGACATCAAGGGCTACCTTAAAAAATATCTAGTGAACTCTTATATAGAGTGAAATCACAGAATGTTTAATATAAAAACTTTAAAAATAATAAGGTATAGAAATTGAAGTTAGAAAGCTTTGAATACAATTGATATAGAAAAAGTTATATTAATCAAGAAGAAAATAAGAAAGGAATATCGAATGAAGGAGGAGACACTGTGGAAGGCAAGGATACCAGATCTGAGAGATGCTGCAGGTGCACACGGTTTCCTAGTGTCTGTGTGTGATGCGGGGAAGGCAGGCAGGGTCAGGATGAGCCTCAGCCTTTGGGGGTTGGGTGGGAAAACATGAAATAGAATGAGAAACAGAAAAAAAATATTTCATTTGGGGAAATTTGCTATTCAATTTAGTTATGATAAGAGCTAACCAGGATAATCCATGCATGCATGCATGCAGACAGATAGACAGACAAACACACACACACACACACTCACACACACACACACAGTGCCCCACACACAAAGAGAGTGAGAGAGAGAGAGAGAGAGAGAGAGAGAGAGAGAGAGACAAACAAGTCAATTTTTATAGTGTACAACTAAAAAAAATTTTTCCTTTAAAACTTTAGATTTGAATACCAAACTCACCTGTCAGAGCACACACGATATCCCAGAGTCCACAGGGAAAGGAGGAGTTTCAGGGCCCTCATCTGCAGCATTGCATGTATCCGCACTGCCTTTTGCACGACAGATAGTGCTGTTATGCAAAACTAATGCTTTCTTGAAGAAGTCTTTACGTCTTGGATACAAGTTTTTCAACCTAGTAAGTAAAAATGGTTTTGCAGTTTATTAAGAAAACATTTTTTCTCTTCATGACTATGATTGGCACCCTGGGGAATATTTCTATTTCTGTGGATTATTTGTTCAGTTTATTAGAAGGTGCTGAGAAGAAACCCATACACCTCATTCTTATCCACTTGGCTTTTATAAACATTCTAATTCTTTTTGCAAAAGGGTTGCGAAAGACAATAGCAGCTTTTGGTTTGAGAAACTTCCTAGATGACATAGGCTGTAAGATCATTGTATACCTGGAGAGGGTGGCCCGGGGCCTCTCCCTCTGCACCAGCAGTCTCCTCACTGTGGTCCAGGCCATCATCATCAGTCCCAGAGCATCTGGGTGGAGCAGACTCAGGCCAAAGTCTGCATGGCACATCCTTCCATTCTTCTCATTCTTTTGGATATTCAATGCTCTAATAAGTATGAACCTAATTCATTCCATGAAAAGTACAGGTCTGAATACATCACAGCTTAGGAATGGTGACAACTATTGTTATTTTATGCTAGAAAGTCAGGAAATAAAATGGATTTTTCTCATCCTCATGGTCCTGAGAGATGCAGTGTTTCAGGGTGCCATGGGAGGGGCCAGTGGCTACATGGCATTTCTTCTCCACAAGCACCACCAGCATGTCCTCTACCTTCAGAACTCCAAGCTTCTCTACAGAACTCCCCCTGAGCTGAGAGCTGCTCAAAGTGTCCTCCTTCTGATGCTCTGTTTTATTTTCTTCTACTGGACAGATTGTGCCTTTTCTCTTTTTCTAAGTCTCTCTTTAGGGGACTATTCGTTGATGGTAAATATTCATGAATTTTTGACCCTTGGTTATGCAATTTTCAGCCCCCTTGTGCTGATTCACAGGGGTGGTCTTCTGGCTGAACGTTGGCCTGCTCAATGGGAGACACTGAGAAAATATGTCTCTTCTATCTGTTTAATAAACAAGAAAGAACTCATTTCTATAATGTTGTGGGTAAGAGACAAATCCCATACAGCAGCTTAATAGTATGTTTATTCTAAGACAATAATCTTGGTGACTCACAGCCTTGAGCTAAGAGAGATGTTAGCTAATTACAGTGATATAGAAACCTCATTTTCCATTTGGCTACTCTTTTGAAGCGACTTTGTCAACTTTTTTTTGTTTTTGTTTTTATTTTGGTTTTGGTTTTTTCGAGACAGGGTTTCTTTGTATACCTTGATTGTCCTGGAACTCATTCTGTTGATCAGGCTGGCCTTGAACTCAGAAATCTGCTTGCTTCTGCCTCCCAAGTGCTGGGATTAAAGGCGTGCGCCACCACTGCCCGGTTGTGACGTTGTCAACTTTTTATATTTGCATATATTCATTGTTTGTGAAGCGTCTTCCTGCATTTATGACTGTGTAGCATTTATGACTGTGTATTCCTGAGGCCTGGAGATGATGGAATAGACCATCAAACTCTGTTACTGACTGGAGTTAGATAGATGGTTCTGAGCTAAAATATGGTTCCTTGAAATTGAATTTTGGACCTCTAAAAGCTATCCAGTGCTCTTAGTGACTGAGGTATCACTCCAGGCCCGAGAAATAAGCTTTTTTTTTTCTTTCAACATTTAAAAACATATTTTAATTAAATAGAATTGAATCACATTCTTGTTCCCCTTTTGTATCACCACTCTTCCCATAGACAGCCCCTTCAATACCTATAATATATTTTTTGTCATATTCCTTAAAATTTATAAAATATTATAAAAATAAA
>NW_022196913.1:26285948-26295518 GCF_008632895.1 Mastomys coucha
CCTGGGTGTGTCAGAGCGCCTGGGAATGGAGCTTCCTCTGGGTGTTGTAGGACTGGCTGTGGAGCTTGCACCCAAGGTCTGCTCTGGACCCCAGCCCAGACAGATCGGAAGGAACCCGAGTCACTGGGCTGGCGGAGTTCCTGTGTGCCTGGTCCTGCTGGTCCCAGTTACTCCCAGTGTTGGGACAGATGTTGGTTCATGCTCACCTCTGATCCTGGGTGTCGAGAAATAAGCTTTAATTACAATTTATAAAGCTGGTTTTATTACTACCATGATTGGAAGCATGCAAATGAATTTGGTGATTTTTAAAGAAATTCATAGTAGTTTGATCATGGTATTCCAAGAATTCCTTATTTATACTAATACTGTTCTTGCTAAATGTTAGCACCCGGAGGCTACTTTGTGATTATTCAAAGTGTCTGTAAGAATCCATCCATGGAAAGGACTTTTTAGGACTGTGAAAGAATGATATGTACTATGTAGTTAGTCAACAGAAGCCCAATGCACCACTCACAGAACCTAAATGCCCAGAAACATTTCATTGGTGTTATGTTCATGAGTGTTCTCTGTAGGAATAGGCTGGAAATATTGTATAAACTAGATAACAAACACACAGTACGGTTTTATTTTATATCTGCTATAGTTGTATGTTGTTTTAAAATGAGCATTTGTCTTTTTCCAAGATCTACCAATAGTGTGACTGAAGCCGAGCAAGGCTTGCTTGCAGCTGCCCTTTGTTACTGCCCTTGTTCTCTCTACAGCACTGTCCAGCTCTGTATCACCAAAGAGCTGCAAAGGGATCTCATTCTACATTCATTATAATGATGAAGTCATTGTTTAATTTCTTAAATTCAGTCTGTACAGTAAGATATTGACATGATTTTAAGAATCTAATGGACACATTCTGAAAAATATAATCACTGAACATGAAATTGTTGAATTGTTACAGATACGTTTATGCTGTTAAAAAAAAAAAACCTTATATGTCATACCTGACTGAAACCCCTATAACATTTTGGGTACATCATGGGTCTACTTTATAATAAAGAATAGGTATTTGTTTTTTGAATGGATGCATTAGAGACACACAATATTTAAGTGGCACTTATTGTATTGTGCTTTAGCTTACTAATTAGCTTACTGTTCCATTAAGAAGATTTATTTTTTTATTTATGAGTATGTGTCCATGTGAGTGTATGCCACATTTGTAGAGGTGCCAAAAAATTTGTAGACCATAAAAAGGCTTTGGGTCCCAGGGAACTAGAGCTACAGGCTACCATGAATCCTATGATGTGGGTGTCGGGTAAGAAAGCAGAGTTCTCTGCCAGAGGAGCAGGTCTCTTCACCATCCTCTGTCTTTCTGATATAAATGTGACTTGTCTGTAGGTAACATCCATTGCTCATGTTATTCTCATAGCTCTTAAGTTCAAGCCCTTTCCTAAGTGTCTGACATAAAGAACCAGACAAATCAACACCTTCTAAATCAGTCTGTGCAATTTGACTCAAAAGGAAGTGATGTAAGAACACGAAGAAAGAGTGAGGAAGGATGTGTTTAATCTGAGTGATGGAAAGGTTGTTCAACATTAAGAACAGATAGGGCCTGGAGAGATGGCTCAGTGAGTAAAAGCACCTGCTGACACCCAGACAGCCTGATCTGTCTCTGAAGAAGAAAACTGACTCCCACACGCTGTCCTGTGACCTCTACAGGCATGCTGAGATGCACACATGAGCACACAGGAACATGCAAAGTAAACTTTACAATTATTTTAAAATTAAAAAAAGATAAGACAGTGATGTACAACTTTTGACAAATTTTGACAGCACTTGACAAGGATGGCCTGGACTCTGAGTGGCATATAGAATTACTATTTTGAATTTCTCTCTAAAAATCAGAGTAGAGTGGACAAAATCAAAATGTTGATCAGAACATAAGTTGAAATTTTCATACATGATGAAAATATTTACAAATCTAAATAAGTAAAGGAAAGTAAAGGCAACCAGGAAATAAATTCAATTATGCCATTCAGTTAACTCACAAGAGATTTGGCAATCAGATTACTATAACCATCACCCAAAACCTTATCATTTCTTTTGGCAGGACACATTGCTTGTTAATAGGATGGAGGAGTGGAATATTATACTAATTGAAAAGAGTCAGACAAAACTTTAGTAAATCATAGAATTTTACTAATGAGTAGAATCTAAATAAAGAAGAGAATAGAGCCTTCAGTCTGTTGTATACAGCTATGCAGCCTACAGCCCTTAGAAAATGCTGGACTTGAGTCCCTGGGCATTAGCCCGATGTGGAGAGTTTGACAGGAAAGAACACTCATGAGACTGTGTTGGAAGGCTCCTTATTTTGGAGGTGAAGGGGTGGGGGTGGGGAGAAACAGACGATATCCCAGGAGAATGGTTGGTCGGATCCATGTGGTGGCATGTTATTGGTTGGGGCAAGAACATGGAAGGTGCTTCATTTGCATACTCAGGATCAGCAGGGGCCGGGGGAGGGAATCTTATGGGTCATATAGAAAAGAAAGGAAGTTCAGCCCAGGATGTTTCATAGGTCAGATAAACTAGCACTGGCCCTCATAGCCTTGAAGATGCATGAGTTTATCAGTTGCCACATGCACTGGAAAGGTCCATGCCTGGGGAAACCTATTTGCTGGAGTCTGTTGGTGCCAGAGCAAGGCAGGGGAGCGGCCAAACTCCTGTTCTCAGGATGAGAAAATCTGGGGTTTTAGGCATGTTTCAACCCCTTCCTAGCTTCAGGTCAGGTCCTCATGGAACTACCTCCATTTGTGAATCCTTCTAGTGGGTGGGTGGTTCCTCATATAATCAGAAATATGAAGTTGTGGGTACTTGGAGCTTGCTGGCTTTCATCTTCAAAATTTCCCTGTCGTTTCACTATTCCTAGGATGACATTAAAAAATATCTATTCACCAAAGTTAGGGCAGAAAGTGTGCAAACAAATTGTTCCATTGAGGCAAAGTGAATCAGTTTACTGTAAATTAGTTTCTTTGGCCTCGTTGGAGGAACTGGTTACCAGGGGTGGGCTTGAAGGTTTCCTCATCCACCAGAAAATCAGCTTGAGAACACCATGCTGAGTAAAATTGTTCAGGATAGCTACTCCCTGAAGAGCCAGAAGGTCAAACAGACTTTCCTCAGTTTCAGGATCCTACTTGATACTGTTGCAGAGTGTCATGGGATTGGCAATGGCTACATGGTATTTCTTCTCCACAAGCACCACTAGCATGTTCTCTACCTTCTCAACTCCAAGCTTCTCTGCAGAACTCCCCCTGAGTTGAGAACTGCTCAATGTCCTCCTGATGTGTTTTCTTTTCTTCTGTTGTGGTTTTCCCTACATTTAAGTTTCTCCTTAGCCAACAATTCCTTGATGCTAAACATTTGAGTGTTTCTGACCCTTGGCCATGCAATTCTCAGGCCTCTTGTGCTGATCCACTGAGCTGGACATCAGGGTGAATGTTGCAATGCATTCTGGGAGATGAAGACTTTGAGAAGTCTCATTTATCACTTTGCTAACAAATCTGTTTGAAAGTTCTCTGAGTTCCGTGTGAAACCAAATCTCATCCTAGGAGCTTAGAGAGATGACTGTCTTTCAGACACCAGTCCTAGTAAACTGAAGCTGTGAGCAGACCTAACTTTCATAGTCTCTTAAAGTGACAGAGACACCTCATTCTCCATTCTGCCCTCATGAAGTGATTTAATTGTCAATATGGAAAACTGAGTTTTTATAGAGTTGCAGACTATGAGTCATTTGGCAAATTTTATCAAGATAGGCATATGTTGTTTCTTTTTCCCATGGATTTCCTTTTCTAAAATATGATCCTACAGACATGTTTGTTTTTTGAGAATTGCAACAGGAAAAATGCTGCACATGGCAGTGTTCATTATTTCATAAACTGTAAGAGCTGAATGGTTCTCTAACAGGTCTGAGTGTGGTAGCAATGACATCATTTTGCCCACTCGCCTCTTACTTGCTAAACTGTTAGAACGCATTCCTAAAGCTAGCCCCCAAGGTCTATTCCCTTATTTGGCCACTTCCTTATACCTGACTAAAATTCCAAGGACCAGCAATGGAAACACCAAGATCCAGCAATCAAAGTTTATTATTTGGCTGCACTGACTAACATGGACCAATGTTAACAACTGATCCTACCACCGACTTCCTCTTTTTCTTCTTAAAAATCACTCCTACAAAAACACCTGCTCTGTCTGTCTGGTCCAGAGGCAGCCACCCCTTAATACATTTTATGCTGAGAATTTGGTGTCTGGATATGTCCTGTCCCGACGCCAAAGCCCCCCCCCCTTCAATTTGATGTCCCTTTAATTTGATGGTGACTTGGATCATAACTCAGATGGGTCTACAGGTCTGCCCAGCTCTGTTCTCACACTTTCTTGACAATCTGTGCTTGTTCCCTGCATCCAACAGCCAGATAACTGCCGGAGTTTTCCCTTATTAGACATCCTAAACAGAGACCTCTCTATTGCCCACTCGACTCCCCCTAGGGGACGCCTTTAACTCTGACCTTGGCTCCCAGCCACAACTAGTAAAAGGAATCTGCTGTCTCTATCTAGACTAATAAGCCTCTGAGATGTCTCTAAAGATGCCAAGTCATGCCCAACATTATGCTAGGGTATCTTGCCACTCAAGAATTATCCTTATACTCCCTAGATAGCCAAACAAAGTGACAACCTTTATAATTTTGTGGACACATGGAAAAAAAGGAAGAAAATACCCCCTCCTTCCCTGCCTCCCCTCTGAGAATTTTGTGTCTCCACTTGCTTCTCTGTCTGCTTTTATCTCCACTCCAACCTTTCCCTTGTTCTGTTCCCCACCTCATACCCTGGTGGCCATCAAAACCTCTGCTGCCACAGACAAAATGAGGGCCCTTTGCTCTGGGGCCATCCCCTCTGAATTCTTGTTGCTCCTGTCACATTCACCCAACTCCAGGAGCACAGCACACTGGCATTCCCTACTTAATTTGCAGGAAAGACAAAGTGTTTACTACTTCTATCTCCCCGGGAAGAAGGTCTTGTGCGTGTTCTAAGTTTGGTGAGCTTCCCTAGGCTTGTGAGTCTCCTTGATCTGTCCAGGAGGGAATAATTAAACCTGAGGGAAACAGCTATGCAGCAATGCCCCATGATGCAATCTGGTGGTGTGAGGTACTTTCATAGAAGTTTGTGCAGAAGTGGTGGCTAGATTGTGAGTTGGAGCTTCCTTGGGAGTATCAAACTCACACAGCACCCTTTGAAGAAGAACTTTATCTCTTGTGCTTTCTGGGACCATCATTAATGGTCTTTAATGCATTGAAATTATATTATTAATTAACTTCTTACAAGGTTCCCTAGCAGTTTGGAAACAGCACCATTAATGACCAGAGGAGACCCCCTCTGCTGTTGGGAGCTAGCTGCTCTCACTTGTCACCTCCACTCTTCCCTGTAAGCTGAACCCACATGAACGAGGTCTAGATGAACGAGGTCTCATGACATCCTCCTTTCTCATTTTTCCCCTATTCGCATTTTGTTACTGGGGAGCCTGTGAGCTGTACTACAGAGGAATGCTTTGCAGATTCAATGAATTGAGATAACATACTCTTCATGTAAACCAGCAGCAGTTATTTAAGAATTCTTTTTTTAAAGATTTATTTATTTATTTAATGTATATGAGTACACTGTAGCTGAACAGATGGCTGTGAGCCTTCATGTGGCTGTGGGAATTGAATTTTTAGGACCTCTGCTTGCTCCAGTCAGCCACACTTGCTCAGTCCCTGCTTGCTCCAGCCCAAGATTTACTTATTATTGTACATTATACACTAATAAATATTGTAGCTATCTTCAGAGGCACCAGAAGAGGGCATCAGATCTCATTACAGGTGGTTGTGAGTCACCATGTGGTTGCTGGGATTTGAATTCAGGACCTTCGAAAGACCCACTGAGCAATCTCGCCAGCCTTAAGAATTCTTTTTATAGACCCACGTTCATGGGTTTGTATACCATGGAGAGAGGAGGAACTAGCAATGTGAAGATGCTGAATAAAAGGCCAATATGAGGAGCCTGAGGATATGGTGATGCTTCTGCTTGTGCTGTATATCTGAGTCCATGGTCCTACCATAGCTGGAGTCTTTTTGATGCCATGGTCACTGAGGGACATTTAGAAATGTGTTGTCTGGGCTTCTGCCTGGGACCATATTGATGTCCAGGGGCCATTCTGCTTCCTGCTAAGGTGCTCTGAGTGGCTTGTGCTGCCATCTGGAGTCATGGTAATGTCCAGACCCAGGCTGCCACCAAGGGTCATGACCACAGGATCTTCATGACTCTGGGCAAATGCAAGATAACTGAGAGGAATCACCATGAGGGTCCAGTATTGATGATATAGTAGATGCCAGAGGCCTTGAACCAGAACAATGATTCATTGCAACGAACATTTTCAAGTTAAGCTATTTGGGCAAAGGGGTTTACACACTACAGCTTCCAGTAGCACCACAATGAACGAATGTGCTATGGAGAGGCAGGAGAGACTGCCGAGCAGAGTGGTACAAGTAAGGCAGAACTGGAGACACTAGGGTGGTGATAGGAGGAGAAAAGGCTGCAGGGGGTAGAGGTGTCATGCTCAGAGGTGTTGGGGAGATGTTTTTATTTTATTTTTTAATTGTTTATCTTCCTTTGGGGGTGAGGTTACAAGGGGGTATGGATGTAGAATGATGGGAAATGAGTTGGCTTGGATGCATTATGTGAAATTCCAAAACAACCAACAAAAATTATGTTAAGAAGAATCATTTTCTAAAAGTACCCATCAGTATCACTGTGTGCCCTTGTGTCTGTTTTTCATCATTTCTTGTGATAAATACACTTTGTTCTTATTCTAAGTTGGGAAAGAGAAAGGAAGAAAAATGAAAAGAAAAAGGACTCAAAAGAAAGAAGGCAACAGTGCTTCTCTTCAAAAAGCCACAGTGGCTCATGTACTTGATCCCAGCTTTCGTGGCTCATGTACTTAATCCCAGCTTTCTCAGAAGCAGACGGATCTCTGAGTTCTAGGCTAGGTTGTTTTACATAATGAGTATCTATGGATACACAGAATAAGCCTGTTACAATAATAATGACGATGATGACGACAATGATGATGCTTATGAGTACCAGAAAAAAAGAAAGATAAAGATTAAAGATCCCCCTGATTCGAGAGGAAATGCTCACATACCATTGGAGACTGCAGTGAATAAGTGTGTGTTTGTGCACCATAGTCCAAAGGTCATTTGGGGTCACATGTCCTCTCCCTCCCTGGCCTGGGTAAAAAGTAGCTCCTGTGATAGTGGGTCCAGTGCACGGCTACATAGGACTCTTCATTCTAGACATTTTAAATTAGCTAAACCTCCATTACATACTCCACCCTGCCATTACAGTTTATCTCTGTGAAGTAATGAACACTGCCATTTTCTGTTGTTAATCTCAAAATTCAAGTATTTCTGTATGATGATGCTTTAGAAAAGGAAATTCAGGGGAAAAGACCCAACAAATTCTTATCTTGATAAAATTTGCCCAATGATTCCTGCACCTTAATATTTGTAAAAACACTCTTCTAGATTGACAATTAAATCACTTCATGAGGGCAGAGTGCAGAGTGCAGAACAAGGTGTTCCTGACACTTTAAGAGACTGTGAAGCTCACGCTAAGTGACTGAACATTAGGTCTGCTTACAGCTTCAGGTTACCAAGATTGTTATATGAGGAAAAAAATCAACCCAAGTCATCTGTTTGAGCTACTTGGATATGAAGTAAGGAATTTTCTTAATTAGTGACCAATGGGGCCAGACTCACCCACTGTGTGTGGTGCCATCCCTGTGCTGGTGGCCCTGGGTTCTATAAGAAAGCAGACTGAGCAGGGAACTCCTTATGGCCTCTTTATTAGCTCCTATCTCCAGGTTCGTGTGCTGTGTGAGTTCCTGTCCTCACTGCCTTTGATGATAAACTTTTATAGGCAACTATGAGTGAAATAAACCTTTTCCTTCCCGAGTTGTGTTGGTCATGGTGTTTCATCACAGCAATAATAACACTAACTAGGACCCAGTCCAACAATTAAAGCTGCACTCCCTACCCACAGATGCCCCAAAGAGTCTTCTGCTGAAAGAAAACCAAACAATCTACCTGGTGTATCCAGGAGAGTGCCATTGAGGAGCTGTGGGTGACACTTGACCAAGAGGTCTGAGTTTGATTCCTGGCCTCTGAGGGAAGCCTGGATTTGTTCTCTGTGTGTGGATGCTTCCAAGGTAGGTTGTAGGGAGGAGAATAACACGCTGCTATACGTTGTCATGGGAGCAGGGAGATCTGTGAACATGGAATCTGTAGTAACTTCTTTCAGTGAAGCAGGTGCACTGCTCAGGGCAGTACAAAGCTGAACAGTCCGCTGAAAAGGGAAGCAAGGCTGATTATAGGAAAGATTAAAAAAGAGGCAAGAGACAGGTATGGGAGGGCCACTGGTGAATATCAGCCAGCAGCAAGTATATTTCTTACAATCTTCTTATACTACAATATTGCGAGGAAAAGAGCCACAAGCTAACAGAAACAATTTTGCTAAAATGTACACAAAACATTTGTTCCCAGCCCCCAAACCTCTCTGTTCCTTCCACCAAGGTCGATAGATTCTTCAGCCCCTAGCCTTGAGCCTCAGGTGCACCTCCTCTTATCGTTCCATGCCCTAGCAGGCCAGGAAATCTGCCAACAGGCTCTGACCTGCCTTGACTTTCTCCTCTCTGTCTTTTTTCTTCTGCTTTATAGAAGCAGCAAAATGGCTCCAGACAAGCAGGTTGGTCATGGACTGAAATGAAGTCACTTTGATCTTGGTTGTCATGGATACTGCATCATTTTAGAAGTTCTGCAGTAAATTTTTAAGTTTCCACTGGTTTACCCTTATCTTTCCCCTTAATGTTGTTCATAATTTAGTCACTGTGATCTTTGTGAGATCAAGTTGATTTTCTGATGTCCAGATCAGACATGAGTTCATGTTTATTCTTTTTTTGGGGGGGGGGAACAAGAAGCTTTATAACACATATATAACCAGCAGCAGTAACTACAGTGGGTAGTTTTGAAAGTATTTTTTTTTTAACATTTAAAAACATATTTTAATTAAATAGAATTGAATCACATTCTTGTTCCCCTTTTTATACCACCGCTCCTCCCATAGACCCCCCTTCAATACCTACAATATCTTTTTTGTCATATTCCTTAAGATTTATAAAATATTATAACAATAAAAATAAGTATTATAAAAGTTGTTTGATATAAAACAACAATCAATTTAACAGTCTTATGTAGATGCTCATCTACAACAATAGTGAAAATACATTTCTCTCAATATAAATTTTAAATAACTACAAACATGTTAGCTGTATACTTAAAAATAGTACATCACTACTAGTATTTTCTTAAATGAACATGAATATATAAAGTCTTTTGGTTTGTTTTGTATTTAGTAGAGTTTAAAATCTTGGCTCTTACTGTTGCACAAGCCCAAAATAAGAACAATTTCTAGACATTGAGTTTCATTGTAATAAGGCTG
>NW_022196913.1:26295528-26295858 GCF_008632895.1 Mastomys coucha
TTAGTGCTTTTAAAATTCTTTCTTTGTTTATTACATTTGGTGTTTTGATTATGTGACAGGAGGAATTTCTTTTACAGTCCAGTCTATTTGGAGTTCTGTAGGCTTCTTGTATGTTCATGGGCATCTCTTTCTTTAGGTTAGGGGAGTTTTCTTCTATAATTTTGTTGAAGATATTTACTGGCCCTTTACCTTGGGAGTCTTCACTCTCTTCTATACCTATTATCCGTAGGTTTGGTCTTATCCTTTGATTTTGCGTCCTGGATTTCTGGATGTTTTGAGTTAGGAGCTTTTTGCTTTTTGCATTTTCTTTGACTGTTGTGTCAATGTTTT
>NW_022196913.1:26296950-26313399 GCF_008632895.1 Mastomys coucha
CCCAGTTACTCCCAGTGTTGGGACAGATGTTGGTTCCTGCTCACCTCTGATCCTGGGTGTGTCAGAGTTCCCGGGAGTGGAGCTTCCTCTGGGTGTTGTGGGACTGGCTGCAGAGCTTGCACCCAAGGTCTGCTCTGGACCCCAGCCCAGACAGACAAGAGGGAACCCAAGTCACTATAACCCAAGTCAAGACAGAGTTGAGTTCATAGTTTTGCATCAAAAACTTCCTCACATTTATTAGAATAAAGAAAACTGATATGAGATTCCCAGAACTTACATATATTCTAAGTAGTTGAAAAGCCAACCTGAGCCCTTCCTTTTCTACATCCTAGTTATTATTACGTGGTTGATTTAGAGTTTCTGTCCTGCAGGTTTCCAGGATCCTCAACTCTGTGAACCCTGGCTTGCATCTAGGTTTGATAGCAAGCACTGAGAGGCCAAACTTACTCCATCTTGGGACGGGCCTCCATCTTTTTTTCTTTTTCATATCAGCTCTATTCATTTTTTTTAATTGATTTAAGTTATATTGCATTATGATGAGAAATGATACATAATTTTTGATTATCTATATTTAACATTTAAAAACATATTTTAAGTAAATAGAATTAAATCACATTCTTCTTTTGCTCTTGTACCCCAGCTCCTACCAGAGACACCCCCTTTAATAACTGTAATACCTTTTTCTTATTTTGTCATATTCTTTAAAATTTATAAAATATTGTAACAATAAAAATGAGTAGTATAAAAGTTGTGATATAAAACAATCAATAAACAGTCTTATGTAGATGCTTGTCTCCAGAAATACTGAAAATACCTTTTTCTCAATATAAATTTTAAATAACTCCAAACATATTAGCTGTATATTTTAAAATAATACATCACTACTAGTTTTTTTTTAAATGAACATAAGTAAAGTCTTTTTGTTTGTTTGTTTGTTTGTTTGGTTTTTAGTAGAGTTTAAAATCTTGGCTCTTACTGTGGTACAAACCCCAAGTAAGAACAATTGTTAGACACTGGAGTTCATAGTAATAAGACTGTACTCAATGACCCTCACATCACCAAAGGATTTTACCTCCATTGTAGCTAAGCTGAGAGTTGACAGCTCTGCTGCACCAAGAAATGAATTATAGGCACGATTTTTAGACACAGATTTCCTGCTATGGTCAAAGCTATTTGACTTGAGTGGTTGTCTTCATTCTCAGCCCACGGAGAACAGGTTACATTCATTAAAGAAATGGTGTGTGTATTAAGATGGTCTATCCATGAAGTCATTCACCAACTGTTTCAATGAACAATGGTTCAGCTTGGAGGGTGGCACAGACATTAGGTGAGGGTAAGAATTTGGTTCATTGCTGTGATGATTTTGAAAAACATTCATTTCAGAGAAAGAGTAACTTATAAAGTCCTCTTCTTCAAAATTGATATAATAGTTACAAATATCAAACAAAGCATTCAGTCTCACTCTTTGTTTTTCTCTTATAAGCTACCTCCCACGTTAATTATTTATGTTTCTTTTGGCTGTATAAATCATTTTGAAATATGTAAGCTGTTCTGAAAACCATACTATAGTGTAAAAACATCCAATAAACAATCCTACTAATAGGCTGAGATAGGAGAAGCATGGCTTCAAGACCCTTTTGTGGTACCGGGTAAGATACTGTCAGGTACAAACAAGCAGAAAGTGTATATGGATTGTACAATATTGGACCTATTTCTCCAATTACCAAATTAGAGAGACCATCAGATGATAGCTAATAAATTTCCAATTCCTCATACTTTTGAATTTGAATCGATTAAGATAAGTTGGTAATATTAATTTTCATATTAAGAGATATTAAGAAAAAGTAATTGTTACTTCCTGTTATTTTTGTTGTTAAAGGTAGAATTATTTTCATGTGGGTTTGTTGAAAGGTTACTTTCTTGCTTTTTCTAAGGTGTAGTTTTGCTCCTTATGTTGATGTTTTCCATCTATTATCCTTTGTAGGGCTGGATTTATGGAAAGATATTGTGTGAATTTTGTTTTGTCACAGAATATCTTGTTTTCTCCATTCATGGTAATTGAGAGTTTTGCTGGGTATAGTAGCCTGGGCTGGCATTTGTGTTCTTGTAGGGTCTGTATGACAACTGCCCAGGATCTTCTAGCTTTCATAGTCTCTGGTGAGAAGTCTGGTATAATTCTGATAGGCCTGCCTTTATATGTTTCTTGACCTTTTTCTTTTATTGCTTTTAAAATTCTTTCATTGTTTAGTGCATTTGGAGTTTTTATTATTATGTGACAGGAGGAATTTCTTTTCTGGACCAAACTACTTGGAGTTGTGTAGGCTTCTTGTATATTCATGGGCATCTCTTTCTTTAGGTTGGGGAAGTTTTCTTCTATAGTTTTGTTGAAGAAATGTATTGGCCCTTTAAATTGGGAGTCTTCACTCTCTTCTATACTATTATCCTTAGGTTTGGTCTTCTCATTGTGTCCTGGATTTCCTGGATGTTCTGGGTTAGGACCTTTTCGCTTTTTGCATTTCCTTTGACTGTTGTGTCAATGTTTTCTATGGTATCTCCTGGCCCTGAGATTCTCTCTTCTATCTCTTGTATTCTGTTGGTGATGCCTTAAACAAAAGAAAGAAAACCCTGAGAATCTGCTGTTTTTTGTCATACCCTCCAAGTGAATGTGAAATGCGGTTGTGATTTAGCACTTAATGTTATTAAGAGAGCCTTTTGGAAGAAGGAGTGGAGAGAATGTATGAGCCAGAGGAGTAGTGGAGTTTTGTGGTGGATCTATTTCTTTCAGGAGTGACATGGCTTGTGTTAGTTAGGGTTACCATTGCTGTGATGAAACACCATGGCCAAGCCAACTGGAGAGGAAGGGGTTTACTTGACTTACACTTCTACATCATCAAAGCAAGTCAAGACAGGAACTCAGCTGATGCTGTGGCTATGAAGGGGTGCTCATCTGGCTTGCTCATCATAGCTGTTCACTATGTTTTTGTATAGAACCCAGGTCCATCTATCTCCCCAGGGATAGCACCCTCCACAATGAGCCGGGTCCTTCCCCATCAGTCACTAATTAAAAAAATGCCTTATAGCTGGATTTTATGGAGGCATTTTCTCAATTCAGGTCCTCTTCTTTCAGGTAACTCTAGCTTTTGTCAAGTTAAACTAGCCAGCAAATGGCCATTAGCTACCATGAAGCAGTGACTATATGTCCCACAGGACACAGTCCTGCAATGGGCTACAGTCACAGCAATGAAGTAAGTGGATTATAAAGTGGTAGTCTGCCCTGTGGCACAGGTAATGAAACATGGTGGAGTCTCATGGTGGAGGTCAGGGTGTGTGTGTGTGTGTGTGTGTGTGTGTGTGTGTGTGTGTGTGTGTGGTCTTGTTTTTACAGCTTCACTGGAGATTCCAGGCTGTTGCCCTGCTAACTAAGGTTGAAGTCTACCATGGTCCAGATAGCCTCTCGGCTCATTGCCAAATCCCTTTACTAGCAGGGCTTCCCCTTCTCTGACCTTAAACCCCACATGCCTCTACCTGCAGAATGTCATGTAGCCTTAGTTAGACTGCAGATTCAACTTCCTTTTCCAAATAAGATCTCATTCAGCTAGCACCTGAGATTCCTGGAATGTCTCCCTATGCTAATGAGGCATCTTGGTACCTTAAGCTTTCAGCCAGTGACATTTCATCCTGGACATTTCTACCCCCTTAACCAAAAACTATATAAATCTTGAGTCACGTCAAGTAAAAGTTGATCTGTCTCTCCACAGCTGGTCCTTGTGTGTTTTTTTATCTGTGTGTCATTAGCATATGTACTCATAGGACTTCTAAACACCCTATTCGCCATCTTTGCTCCATTTGCAGATAATCCCTTGGGGGCAGGGAGGATCACATAGTCTCTACTTCTGGCTATAGTTGCACGTTATCTTGGGGAGTACTTAGGAGGTAGAATCTGGATTGAGGGTTTTACTCAGATATTTTTTGGTCAGGAAATATTTGAAGGTGAAAGCTGGCAAGCTCTGAGAAACCACAGCTTCATATTTCTGATTACATGGAGGAACCAGTCACAGGCCGAGCTCACACATAGAGGTAGATCTGCTACAGCAGATGGGAACAAGTAAAGAGACCCACAGCCTGACATAACGCAGAGAATCATAGATCCTGGAACAGTCATCCCTAAATGAGATGTCTCCATCAAATCTCTCCCCACAGAGCTCAGGAAGCCTGGAAGAGGAGACAGAGGGGACGGAGGACACTAAAATACAAGGCCTTTCAAATCACCATGAGCAGAGCTCTCATGAACTCACAGAGACAGAAAATACACAGGGTCTGCATAGTTTTGTGTCAGGTCTTCTGAGTTTATATTATAGCTCCCAGTTTAGGATGCTTGTATGATTCGAGTGTGTCAGCAAGGGTCTCTGACTCTTGTGTCTTCCCTTGGGCTCTTTTCCTTCTGTTGGTTTATCTTTTCCAACTTTATTGTGGTTTTTGGAGGGGGGATATTCTATTTTATTATGTTTGAAAATGAATAAATAAATGAGGATCTAGCCATAAGAGTAAACTATCATTTTTTTTAACCTGCTGAGAGAAGGAGGATCCATTTTCTTCTTTGGGATGACATGGAGTATGTCAGCCACTCCAAGGTGGCTCTCATGCTCAGGAGTGGTTGACTTAGGGATGGTGCACTCTGCAGTTTCTTTCTGTGTTTTTGTTTGGTTACAGTTTGTTCATCCATTTACTTTGGATATTGTTGTGCTTTTCTGGGTTTAGTAGTTTTGTTATTTTCTGGGAGCTATGCACTGGGCGGGGTCTTCTCTGGAAGGCAGATGATTGGGTGGAGCATCAGTGGAGGGGGTGGGGAAACAAAACTTGGACTTGTGAAAGTAAATGTTGATTGATATTAATAATATTTACTTTCCTTTAATGGTTTCAGGAGAATTATCACCTGTTGCTTAACAGCAGGGGATTAAGTAAAGGATAAGTTGTTAAGGCTCCTTTTTCTATTGCCTGGGAGACTCACCTCTCACTGGACAGGTGAGAGGGAGACTTGGAGCAATTAACTTTTGTTGAACTAGGAAAAGAGAGTCACTCTCACAGAATGAAGCACATTTACACAAGCAAATGTGCATAAAACACACATACATTCAAACACACATTCACCTTTTTGTTGGGCCCAACAATCTGTTGCCATGCACACTTTGCGTGGTGGTGGTTTTTGAGGTGTAAACTTCAAGGAAAGTCAGTCTCCTGCCTCCGCATTGTCGCCTGGCACCCAAACTCAGAGGTAGCCCAGATATGTCCTTGTACTTGTGTGCTAGGAGCCCACCAAGATATCATTTCTTTACAGTAAGAAAGAGAAAATTCGGATATTGCTCTCTGACCTTCACCAATGTTCCAACATCCTAGTCAAACCCTGGCTTGGAATGTTAAGCCATCCAAACTAATTGCCTCCAGCATTGTGGGTAGGGCATTAAAGCTTACAGAAAGAGTGACAGCATAGAGCATTCAGCAGTCAGCATTCAGGAGTCTACATTCAGCATTCAGACTCGCTCGCACTCGGGCTAGAACCAGAACCTAGGTGGAAGTCCGTAGGCTCCCCACCCCCGGCCCAGAGTGCTTGGGCCCGGGGGGTGCAGCACCAGTCGAGATTCAAGAGATTGAGCATTTGAGATCTGAGCATTCAACATTGAAGATTTGAGCATTCAGCATTGAGGACTCGAGATTCAAGCCTTTACCCTCCTGGCTGGCGCACCTGCAACCCCCTAGGAATCTGGCCAGAACCATGCAGCCCGAACATACTTGGAGCCCGGGGGTGCTGCACCAGTCCAGTGGAGATGGCTGCTGTGTTTTAGGTGGCCTCAGATGTACCTCAACTACTGAGCTACCAGATTTTTCATTTCTCTTTTGCAACGATTGTAAAAGCCTCATGTCATTTTTTGAGAAATACACTCAGACCTTACACCACTCTTGTCTAGTCTGTCTGTCAAAGCCAAATCCCGTGTACACCTGGCTAGAACCCATCGTCCCTCGGAACAAGGGACCCCGTAAGAAACCCCAGTCCATGGCAATCTGTCTCATCAACTTACATACTTACACACACACACATACCCCTATACTTACATATGCATGTGTGTGTGTGTGTGTGTGTGTGTGTGTGTGTGTGTGTGTGTATGGTGGATGAAGCAAAAGCCCATGATCCAGTGCAGAAAGAATTCACTCACTCTGGATGAAAAATAAGCTTCAACCTTTATTGCATAGAGAGATAAAAAGCTTCTACCTTTCTATTTCTAAGTGAATTAAACTAAGTCTGTTAGAAAAGGGCCCTGTCCTTGTCTTTGTCATTAAGCAGTCTGCCTTGCTTATATTCTGTTATGTTCTGTTGTCTCTTCCGCTTCTATTTTGCTTCTATTCCGCATCTCTTCTATTCTCCTTCTGCTTACTTATGTCATCATTCCTAGTTTTTTCACTTTTTAAGAGAATAGATCACATGATATTTGAAAGCTCTTTTTTTCCCTAAAAGTTCACAAGTTCAAACATAAATTCAAATCATAAATTGAATAAGACATAACAACAGAAATGTTTACATGTTTTCCATTAAGACTAGTTATTTAACTAAATATTCATTTTCTGCTTCTAGCTCTACAGGTTCAGTGAGAGTTTAAAACTATAATTCTTAGGTCTAAGTTAGCAGGTCATTTGCCTAGTGTTTCATTAGTATTGAAGTTATGTATAGATAAATCCTGCCAATACTTATCTTCCGTTCTCGCACCTACAATAAACTATTCATTCCTAGTTTATGGCCTTTAGTTATCAGATAACAGTTCTACAGCCAGTCCAGAAAGGAATGGTTGATTGCAAATCCATTACTTGCCTGCTTTCTATCTTAGTGCAATTAACTCCTGGCATGAGAAGATTTCAAGGCCTTAATTACAGCCCTTTCTATAAAGAGTTCAATAATTCTAGTATAAACTTAGGAATTCTATAGACTCATTATTAGGAATTAAGAACTCATCTGTCTACACAGCATCTCTACAAGACAGTACATCTTCATTGATCTGCAGAAAATCTGCCCAATAGGGTAGGCTAATGCCCAGGGATAATTATATTAATTTAATAATGGGAGGAAAGGCATAATAACATGAATCAATTCTGAGTCAAACTCTCTAAAAGCCTTTCAATTTATCATTATCTATTGCAGACCATGTAATATACCATGTCCCCTCCAGAATATCAGTTGTGCCATTAGCCTTATCTAGGTGGTTCCTGACAGTTGTACTGAGTTAGGGTTTGCTTTTTTGAGAAATAACATAAAGTTGGTTGGGTAGGTGATAAACCAACCTGACTCTTCTTTTTTCTTGGGAACCATTTTAAGTCTGTAGCTAAGTTTAGTTTCTGTTGACTGTAAAACCTATGTTTCTGTTTCTCAGAGCTGGACTTATGCCCACTCCATAATCATGAAATGTTCTGTAATAAATGATCCAGAAAGATTTCCTCAACTGTTTTTTTTTTTAATTTTTTTTTTTTTTTTTTGAGACAGAGTTTCTCTGTATAGCCCTGGCTCTCCTGGAACTTACTCTGTACACCTCGCTGGCCTAGAACTCAGAAATCCACCTGCCTCTGCCTCCCAAGTGCTGGGATTAAAGGCATGCACCACCACTGCCCGGCTGTTTTTTTAAAATTCTAATTGCTTGGTCTCACTTCTGCAACCATACTTGCTTGAAAAGATTTCCCACCTTGTGATTTTTCCATATACAAGAGGTATAGAAAATTGACTGAGGGCTGGTCTCATGATCCCCACCTTAGGGTCAGCTAGTCTCCAATTTGGCCCTGATGAATACATGAATAAAGCTTTTGAAATTTAGCCATGATTTGGGTCAATGGTTTCTTTCCTCACATCTGTGAGATTAACACAGCGGGGGTGGGGGGAAGAAGATCTGGAGAAACTTTGGGAGTGGAAAAATATGATCAAAGTCTATTTAAATTTGAGAAATGTTGTTTTAAATAATAAAAAATTAAAATTAAAACAAAAACAAAAAATATATTCAGGTCATTTCTGACAGCTGAAGGCTGCATGCCATGCACTGAAGGCTATATTCTTTTTGTATTTAGATTCCATTAATAAAATCATGTGGTATTTGTCTACTTGTAGCTGACTTATTTAATTTAGAATAATGTCTCATAGGTCCATCCTTGTGACACACAATGTGTTCGGCATAAAGAAATGATAAAGTTTGAGGTGATGTCTGCACTAATAAATTGTCAAATCTCTTATGCATTTCCTGAAGGGCACAATCTAATCCTATTTCCAGGTTACCTCAACTATTCTCTACTTAGAATTTTCATTATGTATTCAAGATTTTAACTCATGTTCTGATCAAGATTTTGCTTTAGTTTTTCCTATTATACTCTGACTTTTAAGGAGAAATTGAATAGAGCAACTTTGTGTGAGTCCATGACATTCTTGATCATGCTGCATCAACAATTATATTTCTTCTATTATTTTAAAAACACCTAAATTATTTTAAAGTTCATTTATATGTTCCTGTATGTGTTTATGTGTATCTCAGCATGCCTATGGAGGTCAGAGGACAGCATGTGGGAGTTAGTTTTCTTCTTCAGAGATAGATCAGGTTGCCTGAATGTCAGCAGGTGCTATTTCTTACTGAGTCATCTCTCCATCCCCTTAATGTTGAATAACCTCTCCATCACTCAGATTAAACAAATATTTCTTCACACCTTCTCCATGTTCTTACATCACTTCCTTTTGAGTCAAATGACACAGACTGACTTAGAAGGTGCTCTATTTGTCTGGTCCTTTATGTTAGATACTACACAAAAGAGCTGTGAGAATAAGAAAAGCATTGGGTGTTACAAACAAGTCATATGTCTATGTTCATAAGAAAGACATGGAGTTGGAGGGATGGTGAAGAGCCCTGTCTCTCTTGCAGAGGACGCTGGTTCCTTACCTAATACCTATTCATGACTGTCTGTATCTCTAGCATCAATATTCTTTTCTGGTCTGTGTGGGAACCTGTATAGGTGTGGCATAAATTCATACCGACACATATACATAATACACATCACTTATGTAAAAGTTCTGTGTTTAGAATGCAACCAAGCAAAAAATAAATACTCATTCATCATTGTAAAGTAGATTCTTGATGCACTCAAATGTTTGCAGAAGATCTAGTCAGACATGGCCCAGAATATTTAAAATAAAAATGTGTAAACCTACCTCTAACAATTCAACAATTTCATGTTCAATGATTATATCAATGCCACACCCACTCGTCTACTCCAGTGAAGTCTGCAATATCAGGGTTAAAAGCCTGATCGTGGACAAGAGGCATTATGACTTCAAAGGGAGTTTGTGCCTCCTGGGTATTCAGTCAGTCGTGGCATCCCCTAACTCAGAGGTAGCCCAGATATGTCCTTGCGAACTTGCGTGCTAGGTGCTCACCAAGATATGATTTATTAATAGCTAGACAAAATTAGACATTGCTCTCTGACCTTTACCAATGTTCCAACATCTTAGCCAAACCCTGGCTTGGAATTTTGTAAAGAATGTTACCCATCTAGACTAATTGCCTTTGGCATTGTGGGTAGAGCTTTGAAGCTTACAGAATGGGAGACTTATCCCAGGGCAAGGTTGAGTAGAATCCTCATTCTCAGTCACTTACTGCAGCTGAATCACTCATAGGAATTAGCAAGAAAGAGACTTGTCTCTACTAGCCCAGAAGATTATGGGACCTTGAGCCGAGTGTGTGTATGAGAGACAGTGTGCAGCAGTCAGCATTCTAGATTTGAGATTTGAGCCTCTACCCTCCTGGCTGATGCACCTGCAGCCCCCCGGGACTCCGACTGGTCCTCATGGGCCAGAATGTGCTCAGAGCCCAGGGGTGCTGCACCAGTCCAGAAGAGATTGCTGCTTTTTTAGACCCAATGTGTTTTAGATGACCTCAGATGTGCCTCAACTGTTGAGCTGCCAGATTTCTCATTTCTCTTTTGTAATGACTGTAAAAACCTCATGCCATTTTAAAGAAATACATTCAGACTAAGCACTTCCTTGTGTCGACTCTGTCTGTCACTCACCAAATTTTTTGTCCACCTGACCAGAACTCTCATCCCACAAGAGGTCCCTGCAACGAACCCAGTCTGTGGCATATCAATACATATTTTTTAGAATGTATTCATTAGGTTCTTAGAATCATGTCAATATTTTATTGTATGGATCCAATTTAAGAAATAAAGCAATAACTCCTTCATTTAAATAAACGTAGAATCAGATCCTTTTGCAGCTCTTTGGTGATAAAGAGCTGGATATGCTGTGGAGAGCACCGCAGCATTAACAAAGGTCAGATGCAAACAGCCTTGGTCTGCTTCAGTCACTTAAAAAAAGCAATTCCACATTTTAAAATCAAAATAGAAACTATAGATAGATGGAAAATGAAACTTTATTATGTATTTGGTATCTAGTTTATTCCATATCTGCAGTCTTCAGAGAACCTTCAAGAATATACAACCAATGAAATGTTTCAGGGTCTTTAAGTTCTGTCACAGGTGCATTAGACTCCTATTGACTGAATGTGAAAGGCCAAACCTACTTCATCCTTGAATTGGTCTCCATCTTAAAAGAAAAAGAAAAAGAAAAAGGCCTAAAAACTTGGCCCGGGACTAAGCCTGAGCTGTACCCACATACCAGGAAGGACCCCATGGCTTGTCCTAGGTCTGAGTTACTCCCTAGCTACTTCCTAACAACAGTTAATCAAAAATCAGTCTGATTGTTTCAGGTGTGCTTTCAGACCACTTGTGATTGTGTATGGTCTTGCTCCAGAGCACCCACCTGTCAACTTACAACAATCATTCAATTAGATACTTGCCAGGATGGACCCTCCCCACTTGCATCCATTTTCTATAAAACTTTGTCCCAATGAGAGTTTGAGGCTGCTTCACCAAGCCTTCTTGTAAGTCCAAGGTAAGCCCAAACTTGAGTTTGTAATAAAGAGACCCTAATGTGATTACATCAGAACATGGGAAATGGCTGATTGGTGGTCTTTTGGAGTTCCTGAATACTACCTGGCACAACAAATGCACATCACATGCCATTTTCTCATAGTTCTATAAAATCTTTTCTGGGGATGGATAATTACAGACACTTTGAAGTAACCTAAAATAGACACAAGGTACTAATATTTAGCAAGCACAGGGTTCAAGATAAGGTTTGGACAAACATGATTTAATCACTATGAATTTTGATAAGATATACCAAATTCACTGCATACTTCTAGTCATGGTAATAGTAAAACCAGCTTTAAAAATCTGAATTAAAGCTATTTTTTCCTGGTCTCTCTGGGTTGGTGTCCTGAGCGGACCTTGGGTACAAGTTCTGCAGCCAGTCCCACAGCACCCAGAGGAAGCTCTATTCCCAGACACTCTGACAATCTCAGGATCAGAGGTGAGGAGGACACAACATCTGTCCCAGCACTGGGAGTAACTGGGAACAGTGGAACCAGGCACACAGGAACTCTGAAAGCAAAGTGGCTTGGGTTCTTTCTGGTCTCTCTGGGCTTGTGTCCTGAGCAGACCTTGGGCCCAGGCTCTGCAGCCAGTCCCATAACACCTAGAGGAAGCTGCTGCACTCCCAGTTGCTCTAACAAGCCCAGGGTCACAGGATTACAGAGACAGCTTGACTCTGAGGAGTTCTGACACACCAGGATCACAGGAAGGACAGGCTCCAGTCAGATTTAGCAAGGGCAGATAGCACTAGAGATAACCAGATGGCAGGGGGCAAGCGTAAGAAAATAAACAACACAAACCAAGGTTGCTTGGCATCATCAGAACCCAATTCTCCCACCATAGCAAGTTCTGGACACTCCATCACACCAGAAAAGCAAGATTCAGATGTAAAATCACTTATCATGATGATGATACAAGGACTTTAAGAAAGACATAAATAGCTCCCTCAAAGAAATACAGGAGAACACAGGTAAACAGTTAGAAGCCATTCAAGAGGAAACACAAAAGTCCCTTAAAGAACTACAGGAAAACACAATCAAACAGGTGAAGAAAATGAGCAAAATCATCCAGAATCTAAAAATGGAAATAGAAACAATAAGGAAATCAGAAAGAGAGACAACCCTGGAGATACAAAACCTAGGAAAGAACTCAGGAGCCATAGATGCAAGCATCACCAACAGAATACAAGAGATAGAAGAGAGAATCTCAGGGGCAGAAGACACCATAGAAAACATTGACACAACAGTCAAAGAAAATGCAAAAAGCAAAAAGCTCCTAACCCAAAACATCCAGGAAATCCAGGCCAAACTGAGAAGACCAAACCTAAGGATAATAGGTATAGAAGAGAGTGAAGACTCCCAATGTAATGGGCCAGTAAATATCTTCAACAAAATTGTAGAAGAAAACTTCCCTAATCTAAAGAAAGAGAGGCCCATGAACATATAAGAAGCCTACAGAACTCCAAATAGACTGGACTGTAAAAGAAATTCCTCCTGTCACATAATCATCAAAACACCAAATGCACTAAACAATGAAAGAATCTTAAAAGCAATAAAAGAAAAAGGTATCAAGTAATATATAAAGGCAGGCCTATCAGAATTACACCAGACTTTTCACCAGAGACTATGAAAGCTAGAAGATCCTGGGTAGATGTCATACAGACCCTACAAGAACACAAATGCCAGCCCAGGCTACTATACCCAGCAAAACTCTCAATTACCATAGATGGAGAAAACAAGATATTCCATGATAAAACAAAATTTACACAATATCTTTCCACAAATCCAGCCCTACAAAGGATAATAGATGGAAAACATCAACATAAGGAGCAAAACTACACCCTAGAAGAAGCAAGAAAGTAATCTTTCAACAAATCCACACAAATAGAATTCCACTTCTTACAACAAAAACAACAGGAAGTAACAATTAGGGCTGGATTAAGTTGGGAGTTTTCACTCTCTTCTATACCTATTATTCTTAGGTTTGGTCTTCTCATTGTGTCCTGGATTTCCTGGATGTTTTGGGTTATGATATTTTTGCTTTTTGCATTTTCTTTGACTGTTGTGTCAATGTTTTCGATGGTGTCTTCTGCCCCTGAGATTCTTCTATCTCTCGTATTCTGTTGGTGATGCTTGTATCTATGAATCCTGATCTCTTTCCTAGGTTTTCTAACCCCAGGTTTGTCTCCCTTTGTGACTTCTTTATTATTCCTATTTCCATTTTTAGATTTAGGATGGTTTTGTTAATTTCCTTAACCTGTTTGATTTTGTTTTCCTGTAGTTCTTTAAGGGATTTTTGTGTTTCCTCTTTAAGGACTTTTACCTGTTTACCTGTGTTTTCTTGTATTTCTTTAAGGGAGTTACTTATGTTCTTCTTAATGTCTTCTATCATCATCATGAGAAGTGATTTTTAGGTCTGAATCTTGCTTTTCTGGTGTGTTGGTGTATCCAGGACTTGCTATGGTGGGGAGAATTGGGTTCTGATGATGCTAAGTAACCTTGGTTTCTGTTGTTTATTTTCTTATGCTTGCCTCCCGCCATCTGATTATCTCTAGTGCTACCTGCCCTGGGTAAATCTGACTGGAGCCTGTCCTTCCTGTGATCCTGGTTGTGGCAGATTCCTCAGAGTCAAGCTGTCTCTGTGATCCTGTGATTCTGGGATCCTGTGGTCCTGGACATGTTAGAGTTCCTGGGAGTGGAGCTTCCTCTGGTTGTTGTGGGATTGGCTGCAAAATTTATGCCCAAGGTCTACTTAGGGCTCTGGCCCAGATCGACTGGAAGAATCCCGTGTCACTGGGCTGGTGGAGTTCCTGCCTGCCTGGGTCCCGCTGGTCTCAGTTACTCCCAGTGTTGGGACGGATGTTGTGTCCTCTCTCCTCTTCAAGTGTTTTAATATAGCAAACATTAGAGGTGTTTCTGATATTATACCTTTAAAGTTTTACTCATTTTTTGTGCATGTATGTGTCTATGTCTGGGCATACACATGTGTGATGGTGTGCATGTGGAACCTGGAGGACAATTTTAAGGAATTAGTTCTTGCTTTCTAACATATGGTTCCAGGATGGAAGTCAGGCTGTCAGGCTATGCAGAGAGTGCCTACCTTGCTGAGACACCTCACTGGACCACTACACTGCTTCAGTTTCCCTGCTGTCTTCCCCTTTGGTAAGCAGGTTGACTCCTAGTGTTGCCTTTTCCCTTCCAATTTGTGTGTCTTTGTTCCACAGCCTTAATATCTCCTGGGTTATATTTGAACCTCAAACTGATACTGTGCTTTAGTATTAAATGCCATTGTAGGGTTCAATATTACATTAAACTACACATTTTTCCAGTTAAAGTCCAATAATTTAAGCTGACCCACCTAAAGATGTCTAAAACAGTCTCGTGTTGAAAGAAAGTTATCTAGCTGGTGTAGCCTGTGGAGTACCTTTGAAACACTGAACTACACTCAGCCAAGAGGTCTGAGTTTCCATTCCTGACATCTAAGTGACGCCTGGGTTTGTTTTGTATGTGTGGATGCTTTCTAAGGCAAGAAGGAGAACAATTTGTTGTGTATCATCATGAGATTAGGGAAATTGGTGAACAAGGAAACTGTAGTAATCTCTTTCAGCAAAGAATACTGGTCATGGACTGAAATGAAACCACTTAGATCCTGGTTGTCATGGATACTGCATTATTTCAGGAATTCTGCAGTAAGTTCTTAAGTTTCCTCTGTCTTCATTCATATCTTTACCCATCTTCATAACTAGATCACTGATCTTTGTGAGATTAAGTTGATTTTCAGATTCAAGGTGAAGCAAAAGTTTACTGTTATTATTTCATGTCTAAGAGCTCCAACATCACATCCCTCATACATACATGTACATGTGTGTGTATATATTACGTATACATATATACATACACATAGATGTATGCAGAAATATACACACATATACACACATTTAAACATAAACATACAAACTATAAAAAGACATTGAAGGATAGTTTACTGTGTACCTTGTGGCACTAATTTTAGCAAGCACAATGTCAAGTACATGATATGGAATTTCTTGAACTAACATGACTAAATTTTCACGAAACTGTTAAATTTGTTCAATTCATTTGGATGCTTCTAGTCATTGTAGTAATAAAACCATTTGAAAAATCATAGTGAAGACCATTTTCTTAGTGCTGGGGAAATGTCTCAGTAGTTAAGAGCACTAGCTGGTCTTCCAGAGGATTCAGGTTCAATTCACAGTAACCACACTTTGGTTCAGGCATGGTGGAGTCTTCCAGTCTCTGCAGGCATCACTCATGGATGTGTTACATAATACAGGCAAACTATTCATATGTCATAAATGAATATACATATAAAAACATTTTTTAAAATCCCTTTAAAAGGGTAGCAAAATGGAAAATGAGGTTTCTATAGTACTATAATTTGCTAAGATTACAGAGTTAATTCATAATTAATTCTCAGTTCAAGACTTGGGTCAACAGGAAAAGTGTCTTGAGAATAAATAGATTATTATGCTTCTTTGTGGGGTTTTGTTTTGTCCCTAATATTGCAGAACTGAGAGTTTCTTCATACTTATTGAACAGATAAATGAGAAATATTTTCTCAATTTCTCTCATTGAGCAGGCCACATCCATCCAGAAGTCCATCCCTGTGAATCAGCACAAGGGAGCTAAAAGTTGCATAACCAAGGGTCATAAATTCTCGAGAATTTACCATCCAGCTTTTGTCCCTTGAAGAGAGATTAATAATGAGAGAAAAGGCACACTCTGTCCAGTAGAAGAAAACAAAACAGAGCATCAGAAGGAGGACACTCTGGGCAGCTCTCAGCTCAGGGGGAGTTCTGTAGAGAAGCTTGGAGTTCTGAAGGTAGAGGACATGCTGGTGGTGCTTGTGGAGAAGAAATACCATGTAGCCACTAGACCCTCCCATGGCACCCTGAAACACTGCATCTCTCAGGACCATGAGAGGGAGAACAACCCTTTTTATTTCCTGACTTTCTAGTGTAAGATAACAATAGTCCTCAGGATTCTTATGCTGTGATGTATTCAGACTTGTACTTCTAATCGAATAGATTAGGTTCATACTTATTAAAGCACTGAGTATCCAAAAGAATGAGAAGAGTGGAAGCATGTGCCATGCAGACTTTGGCCTGAGTCTGCTCCACCCAGATGCTCTGGGACTGATGATGATGGCCTGGATCACAGTGAGGAGACTGCTGGTGCAGAGGGAGAGGCCCCGGGCCACCCTCTCCAGGTATATAATGATCTTACAGCCTATGTCATCTAGGAAGTTTCTCAAACCAAAAGCTGCTATTGTCTTTGGCAATCCTTTTGCAAGAAGGATTAGGAGGTTTGTAAAAGCCAAGTGGATGAGTATAAGGTGTATGGGTTTCTTTTCAGGGCTTCCCCACCAAATGAACATGTAATTCACAAAAACAGACATGTTCCCCAG
>NW_022196913.1:26313473-26316740 GCF_008632895.1 Mastomys coucha
TCATAGATGAGTTTGTTAACTGTTCTTCAAAATCTAAAGTTTTAAAAGGGATATGTTTTCCCATTACAATAACAAAATTGACTTGCTTTAGTGTGTGTGTGTGTGTGTGTGTGTGTGTGTGTGTGTGTCTGTCTGTCTGTCTGTCTGTGCCTGAATTTTCTACGTTAGCTTTCAGCAGTTGAATGCACTTCAAGTTTCTCCAACCAAACTTTCTTCACTGTTTCTTACTCTATTACATCATATTTGTCATCCAACTTCCAAACTCTAAGGCCCCTTCTTATTTGCATCTTGATCAGTTTAAGCATTTCTACATTTTATTTGGCTACAAAGCTTTAGAACTCCAATTTCTACATCATCATATTTAAAATATTTTATACTGACCATTCTAGACTTTACTCCATATAAATGTTAACTAGTTATATTTTAAGCATATTCCTCAGTGTCAAGTCGAATTGAATAACCTTTCTAGATAGGGCTCTGCAGTTAAAGCTGAATCATCAAAAATATGCTGAAAAATCCATATTACCCCAGGTGGCAGCCAGGGTATGTGTCTAACAGAACTCTATGGTGCTTCTCAGGAGAGGGGGTAGCATAGATCTGTGATCCCAATAGATGACTTCAGAGATTTGTAAATCCAGTTATTGACCACAGGTCATCTAAGTGAGCAAGGAGAAGGACCAGGGGATGATGATGAGGATAACAGGAGAATTGAACTAATGACATGTTATGTGCTGCCACGAGATTAATGGAGTTTTGAGTTATGAGTGCTCTGTGTCAGCTGCAAGCAATACAATAACTTTGACCTTATTTCTGTGAGCAGGGATTCCAACATCTAAGAGGTCATCCTGGCATTTGCCTCTGTGGGGCCTTTAACAGCATTTATGAAACTTGACTCTGCAGCCTGCTTTTCCTCTAACCTGTGTGTTTGTCAGGCAGTGTGCTTTGTTCTACATCCATGTCAGGTAAATTCAGAAATTAGACCTTATCAGGATGTTATTCTTCATGGTCGGGAACTCCACTCTCATTTCTCAGGGATTTATCATAAGCTTTGGGCACCTTTTCTATAATTAGAGGAGTCCAGATGCTTCAGGGTTTCCATGGATTTGTGTGTTCAGAATATTAAGAGTGCCTCCCTCTGGCACTCCTGCTCTCCTTCCTGCTAACATCACAGGATTATTTAAATGTGTGTGTCCTGATGATCTCACATATGACCTATGTGACCTTAGCTCTGTCTACATCTTCGGGTCCAGGTGGCTTCCTCTCTCTGGAAAAGTCAGTCAATGCCTTTCACCTGCTCCTCTGACAAAGAAGTATTGCCTGTTTCAGTGCTTCCTAGAAATCACAATGCCATCCTGGATATCTGCACATAATGAAACATGCTCCAGATATTAATACCAAGCACATCAGCATTCATTAACAGATTTAATATAAAAATTAAGTGTTCAGTCAGTGATTGGAGTGTGGAAAAAACCCCTGATATCAATTCACTCCAGATCCTGATGGAGAATACTAACATTCATCTGTTTGTTTAAAGCTTGCTCTTCTGGGGATCCCTACTTTTCTAGTCCTCTCTTCCATTTGCCAAACTTCAAATCATATTTGAGAGCAGATTCTGATGTTCGAATAAGTGATTCCTTCTAGTGAAGTCGACTGTTATAGGAGGGAGGGGCAACTTGTCTTCCACATTATCTTTGGAAGTGGTATAGGAAATTAATTTAAAAGACAGGATATATTTTTGTTAAGGTAGATGGATGATCTTTGTTTAAGTCTAACCTTCAAAAGGCTGAGGTAGGTTACAATCATCCTCCCTGGTTTTCTAAAAACAAACAAGTAAGCAAACAAAACAAAACTTATTATTCCGTTTTGCTACTTAGTGCTGGGATAAAGTTAGGATGAGCTGTTTCAGGATGTACTGGTTCACAGCCTGGATCCTTATAGCAGGAATTCTCAAGACTGTAATGGTAACTGTAACTCTTAGTGGTTTATACTTCTCCATTCCAGCTACACATACAATATGTATAGTTGAGATGAGTGTGTATGATATCATGTGATAGAATGGATAGATTTTAAGGATGGATTCAGAAGGAAAACCTTCACTTTAGGAGTTATAAAGTTATTGTAAAAGAAAACATGTGCCAATAATTGAAGACAAGGAATGAAGAAGTGAAAAGTAAGTCTATAAACACCTGAGATACTCTTGGAGTCACAGTTCTGGCAAACCTGGACCCAAACACTGATTTCGGTTTGTTGTGTTTTGCCAGGTGATTTTTGAGACAGTCTCCCTATATAGACCATTGAAAAACATTTACTAACTCAGAGTCTTCACTGCTGATGTTATGGGAGCATTTCATCAGTGTCTCAGTGTTTCTCAGTGTCTCATTCATCACTGTCATCAGTGTTTTTGATAGACATTTGAAAATCTTCTCTTTCTTATTCACTCCCTAAAAACAAAGAAGCAAACAAGCAAACAAATAAACAATCAAGGAGGGAACCTTAAGCAAAGACCCACCCAGATCTCTGTCCTGACTCCATTCTGAGGATGAACAGCAATCCCTCAGCATTTATGTCCCATTTCTGTATCTCCAGGACCCTTCTCCTTTGATCTTTCTGGAGTAAGGGACCAGCTTTGTCAGGATCAGAAGGAATGTGGAGGACCCAAGGTTCACTGGGCCTCTCAGCTCTTCCCTGATTTAGTCAGAGAGAGAGTCTTGAGCTTTAATGAAACTCTCCATGACACAGTTGAGAGTGTCTAAGATCTTACCTCCATGTACTCACCTGGACCTCTGTGGTGCAGACAGGCCCTGGAGCAGCTCTGGGAAGGGGACACTTTTCAGGTCATATTTGTACTGTGTGGATTTGTGGGCCTCTTGACTGCCATCAGGTACTGCAGACTTCAGGTTTCACATTGTCACAGTGTCAGGGGGAAGGAAGGCCACTGCAGGGCCTCAGTCCCTGAAGTACAGCTTCTCTCTTTCCCACAGTTACAGCATCTGTTTTTCTCAGAAGTTATTTCAGAAGTTAATTAGGGTTTAATTATTTGGAGACGAGGGATGTGAGGTGAGAAAATGAACAACTAACCAAGTGTCTGTGTACTGAGCTTCCCACATCTCCTGACTTGTTTTCACCTACCCAAAGTGCCAGTCTGTGGCCTGGCTGGAGACTGACTACTGACATACATACACCCAGCCCCTTGCTTCTATTTGTTAAATCCCTTGTTAGGTAGGAATAGAGTAAAGGATTCTTGCACCCTGGTAATCTTCCTCCTGA
>NW_022196913.1:26317249-26320320 GCF_008632895.1 Mastomys coucha
AAATCGGTAGGGGCCCTAGGTCCAGCCTCTGCATGCTCCCTGGTTGGTGGCTCAGTCTCTGTGTAGGAGGCCATTTCTATCCCAGATGCAAAATGGTGTAAATACATGTGAGCAGGAGATTAGAAGTGATGACATCACCATTTTGTTAATGACGAGAAGCACCACTGGGTTTCCTTGGGAGATTAATGACTGTTCTCCCTCTGTGTCCTGTGTGATGGTGTGTCCATATGTGCATGTCCCGCTGACACATGAAAAAATCTGAAAATGCTTCTTCTGTAAATGAATTAACAGATTTGAGGAAACCAAGATTTCCACACTTTCTATTAATCAGCTAAGTTGTACATTGTATATATCAGTATAGATAGAACTAAAAAAATGATTTTCTCTGATTCAAAAAGGACTACTTTTCCTATGATCTTTCTTTGAGTCAGGATTTCTCTGTTTAGCCTTGGCTGTCCTGGAATTCACTTTAGATCATGCTGGCCTCAGACTCAGCGATCTGCCTACTTCTGTCTCATGAATGCTGGTATTAAAGCTTGCATTGCCACTGTTCATGTCTCTGATGTCTGCTTTTTTGTTTAGAAAACTGTTTCTTTTTTGTCTCTGAAATACATATATATATATATATATATATATGTATACATACATACGTACATACATACGTACATACATACTTGCATACATATATACATTCATTCACATACACACACACACAAAGGCACACACACACACACATACACACACACACGCACGCACATACACATACACAAATGGAAATTCCAAGGAATTTAATAAGGCCATGGGTTTCTTAAGGAAATTAGGAAACAAATTGATTAAGCAAATGGATTAATTTGTGGTTTGGAAAAATGAAAAAGCAAAAAAAAACCATCATTTCTTCTGTTTTCTCTCTAGCAATGTTACTGAAGAACCCACGAGTGGGGTGCTCCCCTCTGGACCCCAAGTTAGGTGCAGACCAAACACAAACTCCAGTTTCTAAATACAAATCAAACATAAAGAGATCGTTTATGAAGCAAGGGAAAGAGACAAGGCGGCTGAATCTGAATCAGGCAGAAACAGCTGCAAAGAACTTTGGAAGTGTTAATTTTAAGACAGAAAAAGGGGAGGAATGTGTTAGAATGAGCTAGGACTTGTTGGTGAGTTCTGATTGTATATTTTACTCAGCTTAGCCGAAATAATGTGTTTTGATCATTGGACTTTCAAGTGTCTTAGTTTGACCTCAGGAAGGGGTCAGACATAACAAAGGGAACCAGTAAGGGAATAAACCTTGATGGCTAGCTTTAGGAATGTAGTGCAATGGTTAAGCAAGAAAGAGAGGAGTGGAAAAATCTACAGGTGCCAGGCTTGCCAAACTTGGGCCTGTGCCTGCAACGCTCAGGCTTCCTACAGCCCTTCAGTTATAATTTTATAATAGACAGAAAATCCAGGAAAGGTTCAGTGTCATCAGAGCTGTGTGAAGCTCTGTGCAAACACAAGTTTGTCTTCTCACAGTGCCAGGGCTTCAGCTTTTCCCACCACAGGGGTGGGAATGACTCCTGGGCAAATGTTAATTCTTAGCATTTATTGTATCAGCACTCTGTGAAAAGGAGTGAACAATGTCTCTCTTTAGAATATCTGCTCTCCTGCCAGGACAGTTAAATCCTGACAACTCTTTCTGATCATCCACCATTATCAAGTAGGTTTCATCCCAAGGATGCAGTCACGGTTCAATATACAGAAATCTATCAACATAATCCACTACATAAAGAAACTCAATGAAAAAAATCACATGATCATTTCATTAGCTGAGAAAGCATTTGACAAAATCTAACACCCCTTCATGATAGAAGTCTTGGAAAGATCAGGAATTCAAGGCCCATACCTAAACATCATAAAAGCAATATACACCAAACCAGCCAACATCTAACTAAATGGGGAGAAACTTGAAGGAATCCCACTAAAATCAGGGTCTAGACAAGGATGCCCCTCTCTCTATACCTATTCAATATAGTTCTTGAAGTCCTTGCTAGAGCAATTAGACAACAAAAGGAGATCAGAGGGATACAAATTGGAAAGGAAGAAGCCAAATCATTACTATTTGTAGATGATATGATAGTATACCTAAGTGACCCCAAAAATTCCACCTGAGGACTCCTAAACCTGATAAATAACTCAGTAGCTTTCCTCTATTGAGAAAGAATTTAGGGAAACAACACCCTTCACAATAGTCACAAATAATATAAAACACCTTGGTGTGACTCTAAGTAAGTAAAAGATCTTGTATGACAAGAACGTCAAGGCTCTGAAGAAAGAAATCAAAGAAGATCTCAGAATATGGAAAGATCTCCCATGCTCATGGATTGGCAGGATTGATATAGTAAAAATGGCCACGTTGCTGAAAGAGATCTACAGATTCTATGTAATCCCCATCAAAATTCCAACTCAATTCTTCATAGAGTTAGAAAGAACAATTTGGATATTAGCCAAAACCAAGCTTGGAATACCCATGGTACATCTTACAGATCATTTGAAAGCCAAGAAGAAAGAAAACCACACCAAAGTGTGGATGCTACAGTCCTACTCAGAAGGAGGAAAAAAACAATCTCGGGAAGCAGAGGGCGAGAGGGATCTGGGAGAGAGAGAGAGGGTGGTGGGAAATGAAAGGTAGGATCAGGTATAGGAGGAGGTGGGGATGATATACAGAGGGTCAGAAAATTGAACAGTGGAGTGTATCAGTGGGGGATGGGGAGCTGGGGGTAGCCACTAGAAAGTTCCAGATGCCAGGGTCGTAAGAGGTTCCCAGGACCCAACAGGGAGGACATTAACCAAAATATCCAACAAATAGGAGATAGAACCTGTAGAGACCATATCCAATGGAAGGGCACAGCCTCCATTTGAGGGATAGGGCCACTCACCCGATCTCAAAAATATTAATCCAAGATTGCTTTTGTCAAAATAAAATGCAGGGACAAAGAGTGGAACAGAGATGGAAGGAAAGGCCATCCAGAGACTGCTCCACCTAGGGATCCATCCCATCTGCAGACAACAAACCCAGACACTATTGCTGATGCCAA
>NW_022196913.1:26321032-26322802 GCF_008632895.1 Mastomys coucha
GATTTCTTGGTCTTAGACCTGCGAACCTGAGCCTGGTCAGCCAGTAGCTTCTTGCTGGCCTTGTCAGCCTTCAGCTTGTGGATGTGCTCCATGAGAATCTGCTTGTTTTTGAACACATTCCCTTTGACCTTCAGGTACAGGCTGTGGTACATATGGCGATCAATCTTCTTAGATTCCTGGTATCTCCTGAGAAGCCAGTGCAGGATCCTCATCCTTCTCATTCAGGTCACCTTCTCGGGCATCCGAGGAGCACTGGCGGTACCCTTCCTCTTCCCTATGCCCATATGCCTGCCCTTCCGTTGGGCTAAGGTGTTTTTGAGGCAGCAAGCCCGGGAATGGACAGTCACAGGCTTCCGGATGGTCAGGCCATCTTTGATCAGCTTCCTGATCTGCAGACGGGAGTTGGCATTGGCGATTTCGTTGGTCTCATTGGGGTCCAACCAGACCTTCTTTTTCCCACAGTGGAGGACACTAGAGGCAAGCCTCTTCTGTAGCCTGAGCATACTCATGGCTGCCAATTTATCTTATTTTAGAAGTTCACCATGGGAATTGTCATAGTTTGACCAAAATGGAGGAGCATTACCAAAAGGGACAACAATTAGAACCCATGTAAGAGGGTGAAATGAAACTTACTTTATAAAAAGATTAGGAAACAGATCCTGAGAATAAGAACATTTCGCAGCTTTGATGTCTGAACTGGAACTGTTTGCTAATGTACAGCTGTGAAGGTAGAGGACATATCAGGGATGTGTCTAAAGAGGAAAAGAACCACTGTTCTTCATATGAGCCAGGACACGGTACCATTGACCCAATGCGCAAACCCATGGGACTCTGAAAGTTTATGTTATAAAGAAGAGAGGGAGGGAGAACTGGGAGAAGGAGGGCAAAGGTTCAGGGGAAGGGGGGAGTTTGGAAAAAGAGAGAGGAGAGAGAGGAGAGAAAGGAGAGAAACTCCTTACCTCATTGTCTGTGAGGATGGCACTGAGGACAGGAAGTGCAGTCCCTGATAGGCAGACAGATGAGGTCCAATAATAGTAAGAGAAAGCAAACATCCAGTTCAGAGACAAAGGCTTAAAGGCTTGGCAGGCTTTTTCTCCTGCCTGGAGATGCCTTAGAAGCTCCTCCCTGTGACTGGTCTTAGAAGCTTGAAGCTAGATCAGGACATGATTCCACTATAGTTGTGGGCCCATCTGCCTTCCGTTCTTTGTTCAAACTGAACAGTCTTAAAGTGAACGAGAAGGACCCCCTTCCCCTGCTAAAGATCCTTAGCCAGCTCTCAAGCAGACACTGGGCTTCAGCTTCCCATGTCCCCCTTTGCTTTGCAGAAGATCCATCTCTGTGTGTCATCATTGTGTGTGTCCTTGCTGTGTGTGTCCTCGATGTGTGTGTCCTCAATGTGTGTTTTCTCACTGTGTGTGTCCTCACTGTGTGTCCTCATCCCTAACAAAACCGTTTTTTCATTTTGTTTATTGTTTCTCTCTTCTATGTTGGATATTCTTTCCCCTGCCTCTATATTTTGTTTTTGAATTGTCAGTGAAAATGAACTCAATCAAGACTCCTAGACAGAGCCTCTCAGGAGATAGCTATATTTAGGCTGGCTTACCCTTCCTTCAGTCTCTGCTCCATAGTTAATCTCCGCAACTCCTCCCATGGGTATTTGATTCCCCCTTTTAAGAAGGAATGCAATGTCTACCTTTTGGTTTTCTTTCTTCTTGAGTTCCTTGTGGAATGTGGGTTGTTCTTCCTGTATTCCAGACTTCTGCACTAATA
>NW_022196913.1:26323813-26324197 GCF_008632895.1 Mastomys coucha
AGATTTGGAGCTTATTATAAAGTTAAATGTCCAAAAGAAGAGTGAACAGGCAAGGAGTTGTCATGCAGTCTGTGGTTTCAACTTTCCCCAAGGGGTGGTTCTGGGACTGATGGTGACAGCCTGGACCCTACTGAGGTGACAGGCAGGGCAGGTAGAAAGATTCAGAGACACCTTTTGTAGATAAATCATGCTTTCACAAATGTTTCCTAGGATTTTCTTCTGAAGGAAAAAGACTGCAGTCACACTTCTGACCCACTGAGCTCACAGAGGTAGAGAGCAGAATTGTGCTTCTCTTGGACTGGGAGGTGGGGGGAAGGTGAGCTGTTGGTCACAGGTACAAGGTTGCCCACAGGGAGAGTAACTCCATGGATGTAGTGCACACAT
>NW_022196913.1:26328525-26334573 GCF_008632895.1 Mastomys coucha
CACACACACACACACACACACACACACACACACACACACACACACCCTTTTATTCTGGGGTGATTGGGAACAGATATTTAAATACATATTTAATAAGATTTTTCCGGCTGGGAAGATGGCTCAGTGGTTAAGAGCACTGACTGATCTTCCAGAGGTCCTGAGTTCAATTTTCACCAACCACATGGTGGCTCACAACCATCTGTAATGGGATCTGATGCCCTCTTCTGGTGTGTCTGAGAGAGTGACAGTGTACTCCCATGTATAAAATAAATAAATAAATCTTTAAAAGATTTCTTAGCCTTCACTCCTCTAGCATGTAAGAATCAACAAAGATCAAGTCAGGGTGTTCTTTCAGAAGTGGATCATGGACCAATTAAAGAAGGCTAAACTGTAAAACCAACAAGCTCAGGCATTGTAAGTAGGTATTCTGTCTGTTGAATGTTATTTTTCCTAATTGTTATGTGCTGGGCTTTGAACACTTTACTTATCCCCTTTAAGACTCACTATTGTAGGGAAGGTGCTTTGTACCATTCAGGTGTATTGTGAGGATTCAGTGGAGCAGAGGCACATAGTGCTTAGGACAGCATCTGCCCAGTGTTACACATGCTCTAACAGCCATTGCTCTAGGATTTTGTGTCCTGTCAGTTTCTCCCACAATTCTCAATGTGTAATTCACATCGGGTTATGTTCTGAATCTGAGGAGAAACTTCAGAAACAATAAAACCACAACAAAGAAGGGCAAAGTCCCCATTCTGAGAAAGCTGAAGGGCACCAGATATAAGACACTGTGGAGTAGAACCTCTCCCTCCTGTGAGGACAATCACACAAACTGGAGAAACTGCAGAGAAGAAAAGCTTCCACACACCAAGCTGAAACTTCAGCCCGTGTCTCCTGGACCTGCCTGAGCTGTCATGAGCGTCTCTGGCTCAGTGTACCACACAGCTGCACTCTGCTCCCTCATGGACATGGAAACAATTCTGGATGGCAGGTGGGAAATGAGAGACTGCTTTCTTGCTGGATTTGTCACCTTCCCCTTTCAAAGTGACAGAGGAACCCAGACTCTCTCTTCACCCGCCCCCCTAACCATCCCTACCTCAGAGCATCTCTGTGAAAGTGAAAAGCAGCTTCAGTCCACTGTGGCATGATCGATCGGGCACTCAGCTGAGGAGTCTGTGCAGGGCTCAGGGTGTGTGTCCTCACAGCACAGCCAGGCCCTGTTTATCATCCTGGAGCCCTGGGCTCACAGGAACTGTCACTTCTGACAGGATGTCACCTAGAGTTTGGCTCCTCCAGGGGAAAGGGCTCCTTCTGCAATCTCCATCTTGGATGTCAGCTCTGTGCTTTCCCTGGTACCTTGTCATTTGCTGAGCCAGAAACTTTCTGGTCCCAATTGCAGTGCCTGTGGTGACAAGGAGAGCTGTGGAGATGAACAGTACCGTGACTGTTTCTGCCTCTCTCTTCCAAAGTAAGGAACTTAAATGAGAAAATTCTGAGAAACCGGGAGGGAGTTTCTCTCCAAACTTTTCAAAACTGAACAGCAGTAGGCCTGGGGAGATGGCTCAGTGGTTAAGCACTCATTGCTCCTGTAGTAGACTCAGGTTCAGTTCCAAGCACTCACATGGTGGTTTACAGCCATATATAACTCTAAGGGCCCTAATGCCATCTTCTAACCTCCATGGGCATCAAGTGCACATATATGCATGTAAAATATATACAAGTAAAACACACATAAAAAGGAACAAATGTAATAAAAATAAAGTTCATCTTATTTATTTTTTAAAAAAACTCAGTATGCCAAGAACAAAAGACGTCCAAAGGTCAGAGTCAGTGTCTGGTCTTATGTTGTGGTGTCCAGGGCAGAGCAGCAGGGGACTTTTAGAAATTGGGTCTGTTTCTTGCTGTGACCACTAACTTTATGCAGAGTAATCAACTCTCCTCTGGCTGAGTTTTTTCTTCTTTCTTTTGTGTTTGTCTTTTTTTTTTTTTCAAATTCTTTCTGAATGTCTAAAATGGATTCTGGTCTATGACCTGAATTTACTGAATTTCCTTCCATTCTGCCTATCTGAATTCTCTTTAAGGTCACTGATTTTTTGAAAAACAATTATTTTTTTTGTTCACCTTTTCAAACATTTCATTTTCTCATATAGTATAGTAGTGTGAACATAGGGAAGCACCATGGGTGGATTAATAAGAGAATGTTGTCGATTAATTCCGATTCAGAAAATGAAACAATAAAATTAAAAAACAGAAGGTGACCCACTGGAGCCCAGAAACTCATTAAAATCAGTGGAATAGACTTTCGTAAACTACAATGATGTAGCTAGCATCATAAAGCAGGTCACAGCAGAAGCTGATGACAAGTGAGTTCTCTAAGAAACCTTGATGAAGTTTCTGCATGAAGCACTGAGATGGCCTCATACAAAAGCTGCCATGGAGCTGTGATGAGAGCAGATCCTGAACACAGGGTCAGATGCTCAAGACTGCTGGGGACATTTGTCAGTGGAATGTCCAGCATTCTGTCTGCAGGTACACACCTTTCCATCTCGGGCTGGCCAGTTCCTGGTCATCCAAAGAAATGTGCTTCGGAGGGACACTGACATGTGAATGTGAATCACTGAACTACCAGGTCAACTCCCCACGATGGCTGAGGAGCAGACAAGCTCTGCCTGAGTTCTTCTAGCGAGTGATGTTTGCTTGATGATGTTTATGTCTTAGTCACCATAAAATACCAGTAAAACTGGGCATGGACAACTTATTGTAGATGCAAGGACAAAAGATAAAACATTGACTGATTTACCAAGACAAGGCTTCAAAGTTTATGAGACATAAGGTGGATGATTTGCCTCTTGACAGACTGTGCTAATTTATGACATAAGAATTATTATTTTAAATTCTTAATGAGCCTGTTGAGCTAGAGGCAGACAGTGAATGCTTAATTAGTTAACTAGTCTTAATGGAAACACATGTAAACAGCTCTGTTGCAACTTCTTATTCAATTTATGTTTGAACTTGTGAACGTTTGATAAAAGATGCTTGGAATAACATGTGATTATGTAGCCTGAGAAAGTCTAAGTATTAAGAACAGCTATAGGAGCCAGGTTTCTTTCTTAACAGCAATTTTCTTCTTAGTGACCAGGATAGGGATTTTTCTCACTTAGTAAAAAGTTAAAAGTTTTTTTCTTTCTCTGAGCAGTAAAAGTTGGAGCTTATTTTCCATTCAGAATTAGTGAGTTGTTTCTGCACTGGTGCCTGCTCAATGAAGCCTGCTTGTGGGGGCTTTTGCTCCATCATACGTACACATATACACACACACACATATAAGTATATATGTATACACACATGCATATATATGTATGCATATATGAATGCAGAAATACTTGTGGAGTAGATGAAATAGGCAATCAGGCTCAATGTGAATGTGTGTAAGAATATGTGTATGCCTATACATATTTGCTTATATAAAGGTTTTACTTTCTTCAAATGTGACATTCTTTTCTGGGTTCACTAAAAGTTAATTGCTGCAAGCCTCCCTCTCTCCTGACCACTGCAAGTTAAGGCTTCAGGGCAAAAGAGAAAAGAGTCTCCCAATAAATTCTCTACTGAATTCCCTGCTGCTATACAGTATATGTTAATTGCCAGAGAATTATAAAGTAAGAGTGAAGTTTTCCAGAGCTTCCTAGGCACAGGGAATTAAAGTTAAATTTTCTTACAAGGTCAAAGATGTTCAGTCTTTTGGCCTTTGTTTGGTGGCAAGTCCCACTTCAGCCCACTCTCCTAAGACTGGGCTGGCTCTTGGCATCCCAAGAGTATTGTTTTGCTAATTTTATCTTAATGTTGCTTTCATTAGCACATAAAATGCATTTATTTTTTTATATTGCCTTTTTTAATATTGCCAAAATATTCTATATTTTGTTGTAAGTTTTGTACTTACCAGACCTGAGAAATTTCTTTTATGTGTAACATTATGTCATCTTCCACGTTACAAGACAAGGGTAGCCACCATCTTTGCTCATAGTACATACAGTGCTTGGATTATTTGTCTAAGTAATTATGAGAGAGAGAGGGAGAGGAGAGGAGAGACAGAAAGAGGGAGAAAGAGAGAGAGAGAGAGAGAGAGAGAGAGAGAGAGAGAGAGAGAGAGAGAGAGAGAGAGAGAACAGGACAGGAAGAGATGGAAGAGATGAAATTATCCTTCTTTGAGCATCTGTCATGACAGAAATATCTCACTGTTTGATGACTCACTTAGAAGTATGTTTTCAAAATTAGTGTGTTTCCTCAAAGTTTGTTTGTTTTTTTTCCAAGACTAACATTTGAATTTCTCATTGGTTCCTTTTGAATTTTATATTGTAGCTTTGTTTTTCCATAAGACATCATAGGGATAATAAAAGATTTGCACTGAATCTACAGGTTGTAGTAGCATTCACATCATAGCAATATTGTCTTGTACTCTATGGACATGAGGTATATATTGGTTAGGGTCACAATAACTGTGATGAAACAACTATGACCAATAGCAGCTTGGGGAGGAAAGGGTTTATTTCACTCACACTTTTACATCACAGTTCATCATCGAAAGAAGGTAGAGCAGGGACCCAAGTAGTCAAGAAACTGGAGGCAGGAGATGACTCAGCGACTCTGGAGGGACACTGCTTACTGGATTGCTTGTCATAGCTTGTTCAGTTTGTTTTCCTATAGAATCCAAGACTACCATCCCAAGTGTGGCACCACCCACAATGGGCTGTGCCCACTCATATCAATCACTAAGTAAGAAAATCCCCTACAGGTTTGCCTAAACCCAATCATGCATTTCCTCAATAGAGGTTGCCTCCTTTCAGGTGACTCCAACTTTTATCAAGTTGACATAAAACTAGGTAGCACAAGGTCTCTTTCCACATTTTTTTGCCCTGATATTAAAAAAAATTACTGTGGTTTCAGCATAAGTCTTTCTTCCTTGGGTCACCAGGAAAAGTGTCTTGAGAATAAATAGATTGTTATGCTTCTTTGAGGGGTTTTATTTTGTTCCTAATATTGCAGAACTGAGAGTTTCTTCATACTTCTTGAACAGATAAATGAGAAATATTTTCTGAATTTCTCTCACTGAGCAGGCCAACATCCATCCAGAAGTCCATCCCTGTGAATCAGCACAAGGGGGCTAAAAGTTGCATAACCAAGGGTCATAAATTCTCGAGAATTTACCATCCAGGTATTGTCCCTTGAAGAGAGATTTATAATGAGAGAAAAGGCACAATCTGTCCAGTAGAAGAAAACAAAACAGAGCATCAGAAGGAGGACACTTTGAGCAGCTCTCAGCTCAGGGGGAGTTCTGTAGAGAAGCTTGGAGTTCTGAAGGTAGAGGACATGCTGGTGGTGCTTGTGGAGAAGAAATACCATGTAGCCACTAGACCCTCCCATGGCACCCTGAAACACTGCATCTCTCAGGACCATGAGAGAGAGAGCAACCCTTTTTATTTCCTGACTTTCTAGTGTAAGATAACAATAGTCCTCAGGATTCGTATGCTGCGATGTATTCAGACTTGTACTTCTAATCGAATAGATTAGGTTCATACTTATTAAAGCACTGAGTATCCAAAAGAATGAGAAGAATGGAAGGATGTGCCATGCAGACTTTGGCCTGAGTCTGCTCCACCCAGATGCTCTGGGACTGATGATGATGGCCTGGATCACAGTGAGGAGACTGCTGGTGCAGAGGGAGAGGCCCCGGGCCACCCTCTCCAGGTATACAATGATCTTACAGCCTATGTCATCTAGGAAGTTTCTCAAACCAAAAGCTGCTATTGTCTTTGGCAATCCTTTTGCAAGAAGGATTAGGAGGTTTGTAAAAGCCAAGTGGATGAGAATAAGGTGTATGGGTTTCTTTTCAGGGCTTCCCCACCAAATGGACATGTAATTCACAAAAACAGACATGTTCCCCAGAATGCCAAGCACTGTCATGGAGGGGAAAATAATTTCCTTAATGTATTTCAAAACCATTTCTTCCTTCTCTGGTAGAAAAAATTGATTACAGAATGCAAGCACTTTGTGAAGAAA
>NW_022196913.1:26334640-26337891 GCF_008632895.1 Mastomys coucha
AGGATTTGAAGAGCACATCTGCATGGCAGCCTTTTCTAGTGTTCAAGAGGCAGAGGTAGACACATGTCATGTTCCAGATCAGGCTCCTCCATCTCCCCTTTGCTCTACAGCCTCGGGCATATTGTGCGTGCTCTCATAGATGAGTTTGTTAACTGTTCTTCAAAATCTAAAGTTTTAAAAGGGATATGTTTTCCCTTTACAGTAGCAAAATTGACTTGCTTTAGTGTGTGTGTGTGTGTGTGTGTGTGTGTGTGTGTCTGTCTGTCTGTCTGTCCCTGAATTTTCCACATTAACTTTCAGCATAGTTGAATTGCACTCCAAGTTTCTCCAACCAAACTTTCTTCACTGTTTCTTACTCTATTACATCATATTTGTCATCCAACTTCCAAACTCTAAGGCCCCTTCTTATTTGTATCTTGATCAGTTTAAGCATTTCTACATTTCATTTGGCTACAAAGCTTTAGAACTCCAATTTCTATATCATCATATTTAAAATATTTTATACTGACCATTCTAGTCTTTACTCCAAATACATGTTAACTAGTTATACTTTAAGCATATTCCTCATTGTCAAGTCAAATTGAATAACATTTCTAGATAGTGCCCTGCAGTTAATGTTGAATCATCAAAAATGTGCTGAAAAATCCATATTACCCCAGAGGCAGTCAGGGTGGGTGTCTAGCAGAACCGTATGGTGCTTCCCAGGAGAGGGGGTAGCATAGATCTGTGATCCCAGTAGATGACTTCAGAGATCTGTGACTGCGGTGAGTGACCACAGGTCATCTAAGGGAGAAAGGAGAAGGACCAGGGGATGGTGATGAGGTGAACAGAACAACTGGCTTAATGACATATTACGTGCTGCCAAGAGATGAATGAAATTTTGAGTTATGAGTGCTCGGTGTCAGCTGCAAGCAATACAATAACTTGGACCTGATTGCTGTGAGCAGGGATTCCAACATCTAAGAGGTCATCCTGGCATTTGCCTCTGTGGGGCATTTAACAGCAGATATGAAACTTGACTCTGCAGACTGCTTTTCTTCTAACCTGTTTGGTTGTCAGTCAGTCTTCTTTGTTCTACATCCATCCCAGGTAAGTTCAGAAATTTGTCCTTGTCAGGATGTTATTCTTCATGTTTGGGAGCTCCACTCTAATTTCTCAGGGATTTATCGTAAGCTTTGGGCACCTTTTCTAAAATAAGAAGTGTCCAGATGCTTCAGTGTCTCCATGGATTTGTGTGTTCTGAGTACTAAGAGTGCTTCTGTTCCCTGCTCTCTTTCCTGCTAACCTCACAGGATTATTTAAATGTGTGTGTCCTGATGATCTCACACATGACGTATGTGACCTTAGCTCTGTCTACAGCTTAGGGACCAGGTGGCCTCCTCTCTTTTGAAATGTCAGTCAATGCCTTTCACCTGCTCCTCTGACAAAGAAGTATTGACTGTTTCAGTGCTTCCTAGAAATCACAATGCCATCCTGGATATCTGCACATAATGAAACATGCTCCAGATATTAATACCAAGCACATCAGCATTCATTAACAGATTTAATATAAAAATTAAGTGTTCAGTCAGTGATTGGAGTGTGGAAAAAACCCCTGATATCAATTCACTCCAGATCCTGATGGAGAATAGTAACATTCATCTGTTTGTTTAATGCTTGCTCATCTGGGGGTCCCTACTTTTCTAGTCCTCTCTTCCATTTGCCAAACTTCAAATCTTATTTGAGAGCAGATTCTGATGTTTGAATAAGTGATTCCTTCTAGTGAAGTCGACTGTTATAGGAGGGAGGGGCAACTTGACTTCCACATTATCTTTGGAACTGCTATAGGAAATTAATTTAAAAGACAGGATGTATTTTTGTTAAGGTAGATGGATGATCTTTGTTTAAGTCTAACCTTCAAAAGGCTGAGGTAGGTTACAATCATCCTCCCTGGTTTTCTAAAAACAAACATGTAAGCAAACAAAACAAAACTTATTATTACTTTTTGCTACTTAGTGCTGGGATAAAGTTAAGATGTGCTGTTTCAGGATGTACTGGTTCACAGCCTGGATCCTTATAGCAGGATTTCTCAAGACTGTAATGGTAACTGTAACTCTTAGTGGTTTATAGTTTTCCATTCCAGCTACACATACAATATGTATAGTTGAGATGAGTGTGTATGATATCATGTGATAGAATGGATAGACTTTAAGGATGGATTCAGAAGGAAAATCTTCACTTTGGGAGTTATAAAGTTATTGCAAAAGAAAACATGTGCCAATATTTGAAGACCAGGAATGAACAAGTGAAAAGTACAGACTTTACAAATACCTGAGATACTCTTGGAGTCACAGTACTGGCATACCTGGACCCAAACACTGATTTCGGTTTGTTGTGTTTTGTCAGGTGATTTTTGAGACAGCCTCCCTATATAGACCATTGAAAAACATTTACTAACTCAGACTCTTCACCGCTGATATTATGGGTGCGTTTCATCAGTGCCTCAGTGTTTCTCAGTGTCTCATTCATCACTGCCATCAGTGTTTTTGATAGACAATTTGAAAATCTTCTCTTTCTTACTCACTCCTTAAAAACAATCAAACAAGCAAGCAAACAAACAAACAATCAAGGAGGGAACCTTAAGCAAAGACCCACCCAGAGCTCTGTCCTGACTCCATTCTGAGGATTGATAGCAATCCCTCAGCATTTCTGTCCCATTTTGTATCTCCAGGACCCTTCTTCTTTGATCTTTCTGGAGTCAGGGACCAGCTTTGCCAGGATCAGAAGGAAAGTGGAGAACCCAAGGTTCACTGGGCCTCTCAGCTCTTCCCTGATTAAGTCAGAGAGAGACTTGAGCTTTAATGAAACTCTCCACAACACAGTTGAGAGTGTCTAAGATCTTACCTCCATGTACTCACCTGGACCTCTGTGGTGCAGACCGGCTCTGGAGCAGCTCTGGGAAGGGGACACTTGCCAGGTCATATTTGTACTGTCTGGATCTGTGGGGCTCTTGACTGCCATCAGGTACTGCAGACTTCAGGTTTCATGTTGTCACAGTGTCAGGGGGAGGGAAGGCCACTGCAGGGCCTCAGTCCCTGAAGTACAGCTTCTCTCTCTCCCACAGTTACAGCATCTGTTTTTCTCAGAAGTTATTTCCAGGTTAATTAGGGTTTAATTATTTTGAGACGAGGGATGTGAGGTGAAAAAATGAACAACTAACCAAGTGTCTGTGTACTGAGCTTCCCACATCTCCTGACTTGTTTTCACCTACC
>NW_022196913.1:26338753-26340986 GCF_008632895.1 Mastomys coucha
AAATCGGTAGGGGCCCTAGGTCCAGCCTCTGCATGCTCCCTGGTTGGTGGCTCAGTCTCTGTGTAGGACGCCATTTCTATCCCAGATGCAAAATGATGTAAGTAAATGTGTGCATGAGATTAGAAGTGATGACATCACTAGTTTATGAAGAGAAGCACCACTGGGTTTCCTTGGGAGATTAATGACTGTTCTCCCTCTGTGTCCTGTGTGATGGTGTGTCCATATGTGCATGTCCAGCTGACAGATGAAAAAATCTGAAAATGCTTCTTCTGTAAACGAATTATCAGATTTGAAGAAACCAAGATTTCCACACTTTCTATTAATTAGGGAAATCCAGATGCAGGGAAGTTAAGTTTTACATTGTATATTTCAGTATAGATAGAAATTTAAAAAATAAAATGATTTTCTCTGATTCAAAAAGGACTACTTTTCCTATGATCTTTCTTTGAGTCAGGATTTCTCTGGGTAGCCTTGGCTGCCCTTGAACTCACTTTACATCATGCTGGCCTCAGACTTGGAGATCTGCCTACTTCTGTCTCATGAATGCTGGGATTAAAGCTTGCATTGCCACTGTCCATGTCTCTGATGGCTGCTTTTTTGTTTAGAAAACTAAGTTTCTTTTTTGTCTCTGAAATACATATATTCATACATACATACGTACATACGTATGTACATATATACATGCATATATATATACAACCACTTACACACACACACACACACACACACACACACACACACACATACACACACACACACACATCCAAATGGAAATTCCAAAGAATTTAATAAGGCCATGGCTTTCTTAAGGAAATTAGGAAACAAATTGATTAAGCAAATGGATTAATTTGTGGTTTGACAAAGTGAAAAAGCAAAAAAAAAACATCATTTCTTTGTTTTTCACTCTAGCAATGGTACTGAAGAACCCATGAGTGGGGTGCTCCCCTCTGGACCCCAAGTTAGGTACAGACCACACACAAACTCCAGTTTCTAAATACAAATCAGACATAAAGAGATCGTTTATGAAGCAAGGGAAAGAGACAAGGTGGCTGAATCTTAATCAGGCAGAAACAGCTGCAAAGAACTTTGGAAGTGTTAATTTTAAGACAGAAAAAGGGGAGGTCTGTGTTAGAATGAGCTAGGACTTGTTGGTGAGTTCTGATTGTATATTTTACTCGGGTTAGCTGAAATAACGTGTTTTGATCATTGGACTTTCAAGTATCTTAGTTTGACCTCAGGAAGGGGTCAGGCATAACAAAGGGAACAAGTTTAGGGAATAAACCTTGATGGCTAGCTTTAGGAATGTAGTGCAATGGTTAAGCAAGAAAGAGAGGAGTGGAAAAATCTACAGGTGCCAGGCTTGCCAAACTTGGGCCTGTGCCTGCAATTCTCAGGCTTCCTACAGCCCTTCAGTTATAATTTTATAATAGACAGAAAATCCAGGAAAGGTTCAGTGTCATCAGAGCTGTGTGAAGCTCTGTGCAAACACAAGTTTGTCTTCTCACAGTGCCAGGGCTTCAGCTTTTCCCACCACAGGGGTGGGAATGATTCCTGGGCAAATGTTAATTCTTAGCATTTATTGTATCAATACTCTGCGAGAAGGAGTAGACAATGTCTCTCTTTAGAATATCTGCTCTCCTGCCAGGACAGTTACATCCTGACAACTCATTCTGATCATCCACCATTATCAAGTAGGTTTCATCCCAGGGATGCAGTCATGGTTCAATATACAGAAATCTATCAATATAATCCACTATATAAAGAAACTCAATGAAAAAAATCACACGATCATTTCATTAGCTGAGAAAGCATTTGACAAAATCTAACACCCCTTCATGATAAAAGTCTTGGAAAGATCAGGAATTCAAGGCCCATACCTAAACATCATAAAAGCAATATACACCAAACCAGCCAACATCTAACTAAATGGGGAGAAACTTGAAGGAATCCCACTAAGATCAGGGACTAGACAAGGCCGTCCACTCTCTCTATACCTATTCAATATTGTACTTGAAGTCCTTGCTAGAGCAATTAGACAACAAAAGGAGATCAGAGGGATACAAATAGGAAAGGAAGAAACCAAATCATCACTATTTGTAGATGATATGATAGTATACCTAAGCGACCCCAAAAATTCCAACTGAGGACTCCTAAACCTGGTAAACAACTCAGTAGCTTTCCTCTATTGAGAAAGAATTTAGGGAAACAACACCCTTCACAATAGTCACAAATA
>NW_022196913.1:26343111-26345387 GCF_008632895.1 Mastomys coucha
ATTCTGTTACAAGGAGGCCTAGCAAACACTGGGATGTTCAATACAGGCCATTCTGAGTGACCAAGAGCCAGAGGTGGAAGCTCCAGTGGTAACAGTCTGACAGCAAGGTATTTACCCATCAGTGTGCCAGTGAAGCCTGCCCAGGAGCATGGTCTCTAGACCTGCCAAGGCACCACGTGAGAGAGGCTGTTTCCTAATGTCCTATTGTGTTATTTCAAGGCCTCACCTGGTTATAACTGTCCCATTGCACAAATACTACTCATTTTAGCGGTTTGGGAACCTAACTCTGTCATAGAGTTGTTGATGCAATTTATCTGGTGATGGTAACTTCATTTGTTTAACTATTGTCTGTATCCTGATCCAAAAGAGCAACTCAGACAAAAGTCACCCCCCTCAGAAGCTAAAAGTGTCATGGCTGGGATGGTGGAGTGGGAAAATAGTAAGAATCTGCTGTCCACATTCATAGAAACCCCGAAATTAAGAATGTGCAGTGCCAGAATCTTTAAAAAAAAGAAATGTGTTTTTATAATGTTTAATTTAATGTTGTGATACATTAGAACATTATGACTAATGTCAGTTCAGTGAAGAATTCCTAAAATCCCAGGATTTGGCATCCCAAGACCCCTCAAGATCACCCTGTGCTATATACTGACTGCCAGGCCAACCTATGCTACATAAGAAACATGACGTCCCCCACCTATAAAATTCATCACAGCACAGCAGTTTATAATGTTCATATTTTAATTCATAGAGAATAGCTATAGAATGTAATTCCTTTTTAAAAAAAGATTTATTTATTATATGTAAGTACACTGCAGCTGACCTCAGACACTCCAGAAGAGGGCATCAGATCTCATCATGGACAGTTGCTTTCTCTGACCCCCGCTCACTCCAGCCTGCTCACTCAGGCCCAAAGATTTATCCATTTATTATATGTAAGTACACTGTAGCTGTTTCAGACACTCCGGAAGAGGGTGTCAGATCTTGTTACGGATGAATTGAGCCACCATGTGGTTGCTGGTATTTGAATTCAGGACCTTAAGAAGACTAGTTAGTGCTCTTAACCACTAAGTCTTAATTTCTACACTTATTAGCAAATATGTAAGGCATGGGGAATATGTATGTCTCTGCTGATCAGAACATAGGGACTGAAACTAGCATAACCAAGTTCTAAAAATGTTTTAATATTTAGTAAAATAGACTCATGTGTCAGTGTGAAACCTTTGTAAAAGGAGAGAATAAAATCTAACCAATAGAAGAAAAGAAAACAGGCCATAAGAGTGAGAACACTCCATGTAGCTCTGATTTCTGGAGCAGAGTTGTTTGCAGACCTGGAACTGTAAATGTAGAGGACACGCTTGTGATGTTTATACAGATGGAGAGCCATGGACCCACTGCTCCAGCCCATGAGACTCTGAAAGATGACATCACGAAGAGTCATGAGAGAGAGGAAAAGCCACTTGATGATATGACTTGATTGGCGCATATAGCAGTGGCCAATGAATGTTGCAGTTACAGAACTGTTCAAGCCACTGCCTGCTTTGATGTAGGAGAGCAAGTTGGAGCTTATGAGAACATTAACAATCCAAAAGACAAGGATAAAGGGAAGAACTTGGCATTCAGTTTGTGGTTTGATCTTTGTCCAGAAGGCGGTCCTGGGACTGATGGTGACGGCCTGGACCACACTGAGGAGACAGGTGGTGCAGATGGTAAGGCCCCGTGCCATCCTTATCAGATAAACCACAGCTTTACAGCCAATATCTCCTAGGAAGTTTCTGAAATAAAACATTGTGGCTACATCTTTGATGCCTGTGCTACAAATAATGATTGTATTAGAAAATGCCAGGTGGATGAAAATAAAATCGATAGGTCTTTTCTCAGTCCTCAAGGGAGGCATGCCTATATGTCTCACGAATATTAAGGTATTTCCAAGAATTCCAGGTCCAGCAAGAGAAAGAAAGACTATTACCTGGGTAATGCTATTCCACATCATCTTTGGATTTTATACACAACACTAGGAAAAAAAAATCATCTAAAAACCACATATTTTTCCTGCTTATTCTGATGAAAATGGTCTCAACTGTGTAAACACATGTGGTTCTTTACTTTATGATGCCTGATCATAGTGTGTTTTTGTTCCTTTTGGTTTGCTTGCTCTGTTTTTGTTTTGTCTTTTTTTCACGCCCTTGGAAGTGATTATGGCTACAATCAGGGCATAGACTTGATAGTTTCCTGACTTTCATGAAAATCCTTCATCCCTCAAGTCCATATGGCCA
>NW_022196913.1:26347002-26349690 GCF_008632895.1 Mastomys coucha
AAAGATCAAGTCAGGGTGTTCTTTCAGAAGTGGATCATGGACCAATTAAAGAAGGCTAAACTGTAAAATCAACAAGCTCAGGCTTTGTAACCAGTTATTCTGTCTGTTAAAGGCTGTTTTTCCTAATTGTTATGTGCTGGGCTTTGAACACTTTACTTGTCCCCTTTAAGACTCACTAATGTAGGGAAGGTGTTTTGTACCATGCAGGTGTATTGTGAGGATTCAGTGGAGCAGAGGCACATAGTGCTTAGGACAGGATCTGCCCAGTGTTACACATGCTCTAACAGCCATTGCTCTAGGATTTTGTGTCATGTCAGTTTCTCCCACAATTCTCAATGTGTAATTCACATCGGGTTATGTTCTGAATCTGAGGAGAAACTTCAGAAACAATAAACCACAACAAAGAAGAGCAAAGTCCCCATTCTGAGAAAGCTGAAGGGCATCTGATGTAAGACACTGTGGAGTAGAATCTCCCTCCTGTGAGGACAATCACACAAACTGGAGGAACTGCAGAGAAGAAAGTCTTCCTCACACCAAGCTGAAATTTCAGCCCGTGTCTCCTGGACCTGCCTGAGCTGTCATGAGCATCTCTGGCTCAGTGCACCACACAGCTGCACTCTGCTCCCTCATGGACATGGAAACAATTCTGGATGGCAGGTGGGAAATGAGAGAGTGCTTTCTTGCTGGATTTGTCACCTTCCCCTTTTGAAGTGACAGAGGAACCCAGACTCTCTCTTCACCCACCCCCCTAACTATCCCTACCTTGTAGCATCTCTGTGAAAGTGAAAAGCAGCTTCAGTCCACTGTGGCATGATCGATTGGGCACTCAGCTGAGGCGTCTGTGCAGGGCTCAGGGTGTGTGTCCTCACAGCACAGCCAGGCCCTGTTTATCATCCCGGAGCCCTGGGCTCACAGGATCTGTCACTTCTGACAGGATGTCACCAGCAGGAGTTTGGCTCCTCCAGGGGAAAGGGCTCCTTCTGCAATCTCCATCCTGGATGTCAGCTCTGTGCTTTCCCTGGTGCCTTGTCATTTGCTGAGCCAGAAACTTTCTGGTCCCAATTGCAGTGCCTGTGGTGGCAAGGAGGGCTGTGGAGATGAACAGTACCTTGACTGTTTCTGCCTCTCTCTTCCAAAGTAAGGAACTTAAATGAGAAAATTCTGAGAAACCGGGAGGGAGTTTCTCTCCAAACTTTTCAAAACTGGACAGCAGTAGGCCTGGGGAGATGGCTCAGTGGTTAAGCACTCATTGCTCCTGTAGTAGACTCAGGTTCAGTTCCAAGCACTCACATGGTGGTTTACAGCCATATATAACTCTAAGGGCCCTAATGCCATCTTCTAACCTCCATGGGCATCAAGTGCCCATATAATGCACACACATATATGCAGGTAAAATATATACAAGTAAAACACACATAAAAAGGAACAAATGTAATAAAAATAAAGTTCATCTTATTTATTTTTTAAAAAAACTCAGTATGCCAAGAACAAAAGACGTCCAAAGGTCAGAGTCAGTGTCTGGTCTTATGGTGTGGTGTCCAGGGCAGAGCAGCAGGGGACTTTTAGAAATTGGGTCTGTTTCTTGTTGTGACCACTAACTATATGCAGAGTAATCACCTCTCCTCTGGCTGAGTTTTTTCTTCTTTCTTTTTTGTTTGTCTTTTTTTTTTCAAATTCTTTCTGAATGTCTAAAATGGATTCTGGTCTATGACCTGAATTTACTGAATTTTCTTCCACTCTGCCTATCAGAATCCTCTTTAAGGTCACTGATTATTTGAAAAACAATTTTTTTTTGTTCACCTTTACAAACATTTCATTTTCTCATATAGTATAGGAGTGTGAACATAGGGAAACTCCATGGGTAGATTAATAAGAGAATGTTGTCGATTAATTCTGATTCAGAAAATGAAACAATAAAATTTAAAAAACAGAAGGTGACCCATTGGAGCCCAGAAACTCATTAAAATCAGTGGAATAGACTTTCCTAAACTACAATGATGCAGCCAGCATCATAAACAGGACACAGCAGAGGCTGACAACAAGTGAGTTCTCTAAGAAACCTTGATGAAGTTTCTGGATGAAGCACTGAGATGGCCTCATGCAAGGGCTGCCCTGGAGCTGTGATGAGAGCAGATCCTGAACACAGGGACAGAAGCTCAAGACTGCTGGGGACATTTGTCAGTGGAATGTCAGCATTCAGTCCGCAGGTACACACCTTTCCATCTCAGGGAAGGAGGGAAGGTCGTCAGGCTCACCAGTTCCTGGTCATCCAAAGAGATGTGCTTCGGAGGGACACTGACATATTCAAGTGAATCACTGAGCTACCAGGTCCACTCCCCACGATGGCTGAGGAGCAGATAAGCTCTGGCTGAGTTCCTCTAGCTGGTGATGTTTTCTTGGTGATATATATTTCTTGACCTCCATAAATTATCAGTAAAACTTCAATTTCCAATGCTGTCACCATTTCAGGGATAAGGAAGTATTCTGTAGAATCTTAGTGTCTGATATCTCATCTCCACACTCCACAATTTGACTCACAAGTTATCCCATGTGTAGTTATTTAGTTTTTCCTGCATGGCTTTTATGTAAGTTTGACATTTGTTTACAGATTTTTTTTTTTTCGTAATAAAAATTTTTATTTAGGTTTGGTCAGTACAGGTAAGATATACTGGAGTCATGGGGCAATAT
>NW_022196913.1:26351767-26370850 GCF_008632895.1 Mastomys coucha
CCCCCCCCCCCCCCGCGCTCCTCCCTACAGATTATTTTTACTTTGTTTTTCGCTAGATCTTGGGGAAAAGACACATAGTTCTGAGCAGTGCCCTTGTGATTTGGTCCAGGAGTGTTTACGCAGAACAAGTTTGCCTGTGTCTATGTAGAAGTGTTTTCTCTTCATTTCTATGCTGTAGTCTTGGAATTTAGGGTTTCACATAAAGGTCTGTGATTTGTCTAGAACTGCTCCTTACATAAGATGAGAAACAGAGTCCAAGATTTATTCTTTACATCTTGATTTCTAATTTTCCCAGTAGTATTTTTGAAGTTCATTTTTAGTTTTTTTTTTTTTCTTTTCTATTTTTGTGACTATTCCCAATCCACCTAGGGAAGGCCAAAGACACGAAAGTGAACTTTCCTGGACCTGGTCTATCATTTTGCATGGCTGCAATGGGTAATTCTGAATTGCAAGGCTTTCAGTAATCGCATCTCAGGATTGATCTTATTGCTGATATGCTGTGCTGTCACTACTTCATAATGTAATAATTCTTGGGGATTAGCCCACTCTATTGGGAAGATTTTCTGCAGATCAATAAAGATGTATGATCTTGTAGTAATGCTGTGTAGAAAAATACATGATTTCTTAGTTGCTAATAATGATTCTATAGAATTCCTAAATTTATATTACCAATTTTGAACCCTCTATAGAAAGAGCTGCAACTAGGCCTCTGTAAACATTCATGTGCTAATTGCTTTAAGATAGAAAGCAGGTGTGAAACAAATTTGTGATCAGGGAAACTATTCCTTCTAGGCTGGTTGTAAGACCGTTATCTTCTAACTAAAGGTCATAAACTGGACATGGACAACTTATTGTAGATGCAAGGACAAAAGATAAAACATTGACTGATTTACCAAGACAAGGCTTCAAAGTTTATGAGACATAAGGTGGATGAATTGCCTCTTGACAGACTGTGCTAATTTATGACATAAGAATTATTATTTTAAATTCTTAATGAGCCTGTTGGGCTAGAGGCAGACAGTGAATGCTTAATTAGATAACTAGTCTTAATGGAAACACATGTAAACAGCTCTGTTGCAACTTCTTAATCAATTTATGTTTGAACTTGTGAACGTTTGATAAAAGATGCTTGGAATACCATGTGATTATGTAGCCCGAGAAAGTCTAAGTATTAAAAACAGCGATAGGAGCCAGGTTTCTTTCTTAACAGCAATTTTCTTCTTACTGACCAGGACAGGGATTTTTCTCACTTAGTAAAAAGTTAAAAGTTTTTTTCCTTTCTCTGAGCAATAAAAGTTGGAGCTTATTTTCCATTCAGAATGAGTGAGTTGTTTCTGCACTGGTGCCTGCTCAATGAAGCCTGCTTGTGGGGGCTTTTGCTCCATCATACATACACATATATACAAACACATATATGTATATATGTATACACACATGCATATGGGCATATATATGTATGCATATAGGAATGCAGAAATACTTGTGGAGTAGATGAAATAGGCAATCAGGCTCGATGTGAATGTGTGTAAGAATATGTGTATGCCTATACATATTTGCTTATATAAAAGTTTTACTTTCTTCAAATGTGACATTCTTTTCCAGGTTCACTAAAAGTTAATTGTTGCAAGCTTCCCTCTCTCCTGGCCACTGAAAATTAAGGCTTCAGGGCAAAAGGGAAAAGAGTCTCCCAATAAATTCTCTACTGAATTCCCTGCTCTATATGTTAATTGCCAGAGAATTATAAAGTAAGAGTGAAGTTTTCCAGAGCTTCTTTAGGCACAGGGAATTAAAGTTAAGTTTTCTTACAAGGTCAAAGATGTTCAGTCTTTTGGCCTTTGTTTGGTGGCAAGTCCCACTTCAACCCACTCTCCTAAGACTGGGCTGGCTCTTGGCATCCTAAGAGTATTGTTTTGCTAATTTCATCTTAATGTTGCTTTCATTAGCACATAAAATGCATTTTTATGTTGACTTTATATTCTACATTTTGTTGTAAGTTTTGTACTTACCAGACCTGAGAAATTTCTTTTATGTGTAACATTATGTCATCTGCCATGTTACAAGACAAGGGTAGCCACCATCTTTGCTCATAGTACATACAGTGCTTGGATTATTTGTCTAAGTAATTTTGAGAGAGGGAGAGGAGAGGAGAGGAGAGAAGAGGAGAGAGAGAGAGGGAGAGAGAGAGAGAGAGAGAGAGAGAGAGAGGGAGAGAGAACAGGATAGGAAGAGATGGAAGAGATGAAATTATCCTTCTTTGAGCATATATCATGACAGAAATATCTCACTGTTTGATGACTCATTTAGAAGTATGTTTTCAAAATTAGTGTGTTTCCTCAAAGTTTGTTTGTTTTTTTCCAAGACTAACATTTGAATTTCTCATTGGTTCCTTTTGAATTTTATATTGTAGCTTTGTTTTTCCATAAGACATCATAGGGATAATAAAAGATTTGCACTGAATCTACAGGTTGTAGTAGCATTCACATCATAGCAATATTGTCTTGTACTCTATGGACATGAGATATATATTGATTAGGGTCACAATAACTGTGATGAAACAACTATGACCAATAGCAGCTTGGGGAGAAAAGGGTTTATTTTACTCACACTTTTATATAACAGTTAATCATAGAAAGCAGGTAGAACAAGGACTCAAGTAGTCAAGAAATTGGAGGCAGGAGCTGACTCAGCGACTCTGGAGGGACACTGCTTACTGGATTGCTTGTCATAGCTTGTTCAGTTTGCTTTCCTATAGAATCCAAGACTACCATCCCAAGTGTGGCACCACCCACAATGGGCTGTGCCCACTCATATCAATCACTAAGTAAGAAAATCCCCTACAGGCTTGCCTAAACCCAATCAAGCATTTCCTCAATAGAGATTTCCTCCTTTTAGGTGACTCCAACTTTTATCAAGTTGACATAAAACTAGGTAGCGCAAGGTCTCTTTCCATAATTTTTCTGCCCTGATATAAAAAAATTTATGTGGTTTCAGCCTAAGTCTTTCTTCCTTTTGGTTTAGTTTATTTCCAACTTTTTCATTTTTTTAAAGTTGCAATAATTTGTGTGTGTACATTTGTATGTAAGTGTGTGGCATATATACAGGCATGCTTGTGGTTGTTAGTGCCTGTGTATACACACATGTGGACATCAGAGGAGCATGTCAGGTGTCTCCTCCATCACTTTCCACTTTATGGTTTAGAGAAGTGGTTTGTCAGTTATCTGAAGCTTGCTATTTCTGCTAAATGGGCTGGCCAGCAAGCTCTTGAGATTTGGCTTTCTCTGCCCGTCAATGCTCTGGTACAGGCATGCGTGGCCATGGCTAGCTTTTTATATGAGTGCTAAGTTTTTAGCACCCACACTGATTCTTACGTGTTGATTTTGCATCTTAACTTTTGTAGAATTTGTTTCTTAATTGATTTGGGATCCTTAGGTTTATGAGCATATATTTGGTATATCTTGCTTTCTGATCTGATGACCGTTGCTTGATCACTTGACTGAGACTCCAGTGATGCATGACTGATGCTCCTCTCAGGTTCTTAACCTTACAGTTCACTTTGACCATTAAGGATGATGGTGTAACCACTCTGGAATGCAAGAGATATTCTACAGAAAGACATGTGTGCCCTTCCCTGTGGACCTTAGATTACTGAAACTCAGATCTCAAATAATTATAACCTCCCCCAAACACCACATAGTGAAGCAGAAACAAGCTGATGCTCTGGCTCTAGCAGAGGAGGAAGTTGCCTCCCACTGAAAGGTTTAATATAGCCCTGTCAGTTTATGGGAACGACCTACAGGACAGAACTGAGTTGAGACAGTGATGGGGAAGGGATGAGTGAGGCTGCCTCATTCTGCACACCACTTGTCTATTTGTGCAGAAGGCCTCAAACACAACTTTGCAAATAGGTTTGGTTGTTGTTGGACCCTTTTATTTGTCTCTATTCACAGTGTAGCACAAAAAATCTTTTTCCTGTGATTTTTTTTACCATTATTTCTTTGATTGATGTATTGAAACAGAGTGCTAAACATAGCTTTCTACAGTTTTACCCTGAAATCTCTACCAAAAGTGGTAGCTGTAGATATTGCACATATGGTCTCTGTGACACAGAGGTAATCTCTTTCTCTCCCTACTTTTTAAAATGTCTCTTATTATGTGTGTACTCAATACTTAAAGTACCTTTTCTGTGGCAGTTGAGATAGTTGTAGAGGTTTACTTCCACTTATTTGTTGATAAATTAAAAGGAATTATTTCTGTTATTGTTTAACTATCAAAACAATAAAAACCAGGTATGTGGTGAAACACATATATAATCCCAGAACTGGGCTGGTTGTGGGAGGCAAAAATATCCTGTTTTCAAGGCCAATCTAGGCTACCTATTCTGACCTTATTTGAAAAGAATCCAAAAAATTGCATCAAAACAGACAATGAAATAACAATTTGAGGGGATACAATGAACAATTAGATTACTTCTCTGTGTTTGACACATGTACAGATAATATGTTTTAAAAAGTAATCCCACATATTAAGGTGTGGACAAAAATAAATCAATATTGAAAGATTTGAGTATAAAAACATATACGTCCTATGTTGGAAACTGTTTATAGGTCATACAAAAAACATGTAATTTCAGTGTGGCTTTTTGTGGTAACATAAGTAACTTATTTCCTATGACGTCTCTAAATTTCTTACTATTATTAAACTTACTAAATATTTCTTTTGATAGCCTCTAAATTATTCAATAAATTCTTAGGAAAAAAGAAACAGTTTTCCCCATTTATCTTTGTTTTTTAGCATTGGCTTTTAAACCACTGCCTGCAAAAATTTTGTCTTTACATTGCTAAACTTTATAATATCTTTCTTGTTCATGTGGCCCAAATGGAAAGTTTCAACTATCTTTCAAACCTCAGGAGATAGTGACATTAGAAAAGATAAAAAGATAATGTAGAATAGTCTTATGTACTTGTACTCATCACACACACACACACACACACACACACACACACACACACACACACACACAGATCATCATCATCATCATCATCATCATCATCATCAGGCTAATTCATGGTCTAGCTCTAGTGTACATTTCAGATTGTTAAAAAACTCCTCTACATGGTATGAATTACAAATAATTTTCCCCCAGGTTTTACTATTTTTGTTAGCTGTTAACACACACACTAACTAATTTTATAACTAACATCTTGAAGGAGGTTTGAACCTCTTCAGAGTCTATGTCCTTACAAAATGGTCATGCCTTACCCATCAGGAAATCTTTCCAAGCTATTTCACTACAAAAATTACAAGCATATATGATTAAAAACAAAAAAATTCTACAAAGAATTCAATGAAAAGAAAACCTAAAGTTCATGCCATGGAAACAACCTAAAATAAAATAATCCAAGAGAGCATGCTTCTAAAAGTTGATTTTTGCATAAATAAATAAACAACACATCTTCTTAATGGAAAACTGAAGTAACCATGTAGACAGTCTCCTATTTTAAGAAAAAGGAATTCTAAAATATAATGAATTTGTATAAAAAGCTGACAACACTCTTTGTCGTTAGTGGTCAGCGGTCTGTCGTGTTAACAGGGTCCATCCCACAGATGACTCTTTCCTTAAGGCCAGATTCATCCAACTGTCTCCTATATGTTGCTCTTCCAAGTAGCGTCCTGACTCAGGTTAGGATTCCCATGTGAATTCTAAGAAAGAAGAGAAAGAAGCATCCAGTGCATAATAGAGGGGAGTGCCCTTCATCTCCCTTGCATTGACGCCCTAAACCCATAATCCTCATAATTCCACTTTATACATAAATAAAAAAACAGATGAGACCCAAATGACAGAAACTAGCAAAGAACTTGACAGATTCCTCAAAATGACTAATGCAAAAAACACAGACTGGTTGAAGAACATTTTAGATTCAGTAAACCAATCATTTATCCCCAGCTGGTTGGTGAAAGTCAACTGTTTGTCTTCACATGATTCGAGGAAGCCCACTGGGAACCTGGGGACAGCTGTTGGGTGGCTTCTTATCACCTTTGACCTCAAGAAAGTTTTACCATTTGGTTTCCAGGAGACTGGGTGAGCTTCAACTTTTCTCAGGACCCAGAAGTATTGAATAGGTTGGAGAACCCTTTTTGGTTCCAGGTGTCCCTACTTGTGTCTTAAGACATTTAGGTAATAATGGATTATGTGAAATGTGCTTGTCTATGCAGCAGAATTTTGCCCCAAGGGACTAAGGCCTCAATCTGTTTCCTCTTTGAGATTACATTTTAGGTTATCTCTTTCATTTTCTTCTCCCTACCCTAGAATATTTCAAAGAAAACCCAGTGTATTCTCTGATTTTTCTGCTAAAACTTGAGGGAATAACATAATAAATGATGGTAAATATTGACAAATATGGAAATGCCACACACTATGATAATACTAATTTTTATTAAAATATGACAATTACCAATTTTCTCAAAGTATTTGTCAGTTATTAATTATTCAATCATGTATTTAAATTAATTTCCCTTAATTTATTTGAAGTAAGACTTCAATGAAAATATAACACTGTGCTTTCTTCAAAAGTCCTTTAGTTCTTTCCAGCTAGTAGATTCCTAGCAGAGCATGGTGGCACTTTTAGCACTTGGAAGGCAGATCTCTAATATTTCCAAGCCTGTCAAGGCTACATAGTAATACCCTGGCCATGTTATTGCTGTGCACAAAAACTTCATCAGGACGAACAGCTACTTCTTCTAAACTTTGTGGTGGATCTTCCCTGCCTACATGGAATCCCTAAAAACAAATGAGATGATCTGAATCTAAGGGAAGAAGTGTGTGTGTGTGTGTGTGTGTGTGTGTGTGTGTGTGTGTGTGTGTGTGGTAAAAGACAATGTTCACCCTAGCTCAACTTACAGCACTCTTTGGTATTGATTGGTTGACCACAGTTAGGTATCTGTGGAACTGAAGTTGCGGAGAGCCTGTGTTGGTTGTTTTTTGTCAATTTGACATAAACCTGACATATGGGAAGACGACTCTTAACTGAGAACAAACCTCTAGGAGATAGGGCATTGTCTTGAGTAATGATTGATGTGTGAGGACCCAGCTCATTAAGGACAGTGAAGACCCTTGGTCTTTAGTCTATAATAAAGTAGGCTTAGCAAGCCATGGGTCACAAGCTAGAAAGCAGTATTCCTCTATGATTTCTGCTTTGGTTCCTGCCTTCTGCCCTGAGTCTCTGTCCTGTGCTAGAGTGTGACTTGAGAGTATAGGCTGAAATAAAGGATTCTCTCCACAAGTTGATTTTGGTCATGTTGTCTTATCACAGCAGTAAAAACTCTGACTAAGAGAGAGTTATACCTTAGTCTTACTTGATCAGTACAAGGAAGAAAACTCAGGATTTAGTAAAATCAATCTTACCTGAGCCTCTAAGGTCCCAGGATTAAATCAATGCTCAGTCATATTATAAACACCTATCCTGGCAAACATCAAGCCCCATGTCAACTATGCTACCCTATACATATATTAATTATCTGTCATCCAGACTGGCACAAAATATTTTACACTTATTCAGTTAGATATCATGTAGTGATGATGGAAATGTAATGGAGACTTTTAGAGATGGATGAATATTTGGTAAAAATGACACTAATTTCTGGTGACATAGCTTGCCATTCTGCAGCATTAGTCAGAGGAGGGGTTTCCTAAGGAGAGATGATCAACTGAGTTCTGTCTCAGTTTCATGGTGTCTTTATGAGTGCTATTTAGAAACGTTTGTTTCCTTACAGATAATCTCTTGTTTCTTCCAGAGCACTTTAAAGATTTTGTTTATTATTTTGTATTTTTAAAAATTCCTTTATAGTAGCTGTATAGTACTCATTGTGTAGATGTACCACATTTTCTGTATCCATTCCTCTGTTGAGGGACCTCTGGGTTGTTTCCAGTTACTGACTATTATAAATAAGGCTGCAATGAACATAGTAGAGCATGTGTCCTTATTACATGTTGAAACGAAAAACAATGAATTTATGAAATCCATAGGGAAATGGATGGATCTGGAGAATATCATCCTGAGTGAAGTAACCCAATCACAAAAGAACACACATGGTATGCACTTTCTGATAAGTGGATATTAGCCCAGAAGGTTAGAATACACAAAGTACAATCTACAAATCACAAGAAACTCAAAAACAAGGAAGACCAACGTGTGGATACTTCATTCCTTCTTAAAAGGGGGAACAAAATACCCATGGAAGGAGTTGCAGGGACAAAGTGTGGAGCAGAGACTGAAGGAAGGACAAACCAGAGACTCCTCCACCTGGAAACCCTTCCCATATTCAATCATCAAATCCAGACACTATTGTGGATGCCAGCAAGTGCAGGCTGGCAGAAGCCTGATATAGCTGTCTCTTGAAAGGCTCTGACAGTACCCTACTAATACAAAAGTAGAGGCTCACAGCCATGCATTGGACTGAGTTCAGGGTCCTATTCATCAAACTTGATATAATAGTTACAAACATCAAGCAAAGCATTCAGTCTCACTGTTTGTTGTTCTCTTACAAGCCATCTCCAAAGTTAATTGTTTATGTTTGGCTGTTATAAACTTTTGAAATGTACGCTGTTCTGAAAACCATAGTGTATGGAAAACATGAAATAAACAATCCTACTAATAGAGAGGCTGAGATAAGGAAGCCTGATTTCAAGACCATTCTGTGGTACACAGCAGGACACTGTCATGCACAAACAAGCTGAAAGTGTATATGGATTATACAATAGTGGACCTATTTCTCCAATTACCAAATTAGAGAGACCACTGGATGACAACCAACAAATTTCTAATTTCTCATATTTTTGGATTTCAATTGATTAGGATATGTTGGTAATATTAATTTTCATATTAAGATATTAAGAAAAGTAATTGTTACTTCCTGTTATTTTTGTTGTTAGAGGTGTAATTATTTTTGTGTGGGTTTGTTGAAAGTTTACTTTCCTGCTCCTAGGGTGTAGTTTTGTTCCTTATGTTAGTGTTTTCCATCTATTAGCCTTTGTAGGATTGGATTTGTGGAAAGGTATTGTGTAAATTAGTTTTTGTCATGGAATATCTTGGTTTCTCCATCTATGGTAATTGAGAGTTTTGCTGGGTATAGTAGCCTGGGCTGGCATTTATGTTCTCTTAGGGTCTGTATGACATCTGCCCAGGATCTTCTAGCTTTCATAATCTCTGTTGAGAAGTCTGGTGTAATTCTGATAGGCCTGCCTTTATATGTTACTTGACCTTTTCCCCTTAAAGCTTTTTAATATTCTTTCTTGGTTAGTGCATTTGGTGTTTTGCTTATTATGTGACAGGAGGAATTTCTTTCCTGGTCCAGTCTGTTTGGAGTTCTGTAGGCTTCTTATATGTTCATGGGCATCACTTTCTTTAGGTTAGGGAAGTTTTCTTCTATAATTTCGTTGAAGATATTTACTGGCCCATTACGTTGGGAGTCTTCACTCTCTTCTATACCTATTATCCTTGGGTTTGGTCTTCTCATTGCATCCTGGATTTCCTGCATGTTCTGGGTTAGGAGTTTTTTGCTTTTTGCATTTTCTTTGACTGTTGTATTAATGTTTTTTATCGTGTCTTCTGCCCCTGAGTTTCTCTCTTCTATCTCTTGCATTCTGTTGGTTATGTTTGTATCTATGACTCCTGATGTTTTTCCTAGGTTTTCTCTCTCCAGGTTTGTCTCCCTTTGTAATTTCTTTATTGTTTCTATTTCCATTTGTAGATCTAGGATGGTTTTGTTCATTTCCTTTACTTGTTTGATTTTGTTTTCCTGTAGTTCTTTAAGGGATTTTTGTGTTTCCTCTTTAAGGGCTTTTACCTGTTTACCTGTGTTCTCTTGTATTTCTTTAAGGGAGTTATTTATGTTCTTCTTAATGTTCTCAATCATCATCACGAGAAGTGAGTTTTAGATCTGAATCTTGCTTTTTTGGTGTGATTGTGTATCCAGAACTTGCTATGGTGGGAGAATTGGGTTCTGATGATGACAAGTAACCTTGGTTTCTGTGGTTTATTTTCTCATGCTTGCCTCCCACTATCTGGTTATCTCTAGTGCTACCTGCCCTGGCTAAATCTGAGTGGAGCCTGTACTTCCTGTAATCCTGGTTGTGTCAGAACTCTGAGTCAAGCTGTCTCTGTGATCCTGTGATTCTGGGATCCTGTGGTCCTGGGCATTTTAGAGCACCTGGGAGTGGAGCTTCCTCTAGTTGTTGTGGGATTGGCTGCAAAATTTATGCCCAAGATCTGCTTAGGGCTCTGCCCCAGACAGACTGGAAGAAACCGGTGCCACTGGGCTAGTGGAGTTCCTGTCTACCTGGGTCCCGCTGGTCTCAGTTACTCTCAGTGTTAGGACAGTTGTTGTGTCCTCTCTCCTCTTCAAGTATTTTAATATAGCAAACATTAGAAGTGTTTCTGATATTATACCTTTAAAATTTTACTCATTTTTTGTGCATGTATTTGTATACGTCTGGGCATACACATGTGTGATGGTGTGCATGTGGAAGCTGGAAGACATTCCCAGGAATTGGTTCTCACTTTCTACCATAAGATTCCAGGATGGAAGTCAGGCTGTCAGGCTCTGCAGAGAGTTCCTTCCCTGCTGAGACACCTCACTGGACCACTACACTGCTTCAGTTTCCCTGCTGTCTTCCCCTTTGGTAAGCAGGTTGAATCCTAGTGTCGCCTTTTCCCTTCCAATTTGTGTGTATTTGTTCCACAGCCTTAATATCTCCTGGGTTATATTTGAACCTCAAACTGATTTTGTTCTTTAGTATTAAATGGCATTTTGGGTTCAATATTACATTAAACTACAAATTTTTCCAGTTACAGTCCAATAATTAAAGCTTACCCACCAAAAGATGTCTAAAAAATCTCATGTTGAAACAAAGTTATCTAGTAGGTGTAACCTGGAGAGTACCTTTGAAACACTGGAGTACACTTATCCAAGAGGTCTGAGTTTTGATTCCTGACATCTAAGTGAAAATGGGTTTATTCTATATGTGTGGATGCTTTCTAAGGCATGAAGGAGAACAATTTGCTGCAGTGTATTGTCATGAGGTTAGGGAAATTGGTAAACACAGAATCTGTAGTAATCTCTTTCAGCAAAGAATACTGGTCATAGACTGAAATGAAATCACTCAGATCCTGGTTGTCATGGATACTGCATTGTTTCAGGAATTCTGCAATAAGTTCTTAAGTTTCCTCTGTCTTCATTCATATCTTCATAACTAGATCAATGATCTTTGTGAGATTAAGATGATTTTCAGATTCAAGGTGGAGCAGAAGTTTACTGTTATTATTTCATGTCTAAGAGCTCCAACATCACATATCTCATACATACATGTACATGTGTGTGTATATATTATGTATACATACATACATACACACACATATATATACAGAAATATACACACATATACGCACATGTATACACACATTTAAACATAAACATAGAAATTATAGAAAGACATTGAAGGATAGTTTACTGTGTACCTTGAGGTACTAATTTTAGCAAGTACAATGTCAAGTACATGATATGGAATTTCTTGAACTAACATGACTAAATTTCCAAGAAACTGTTAAATTTGTTCAATTCATTTGAATGCTTCTAGTCTTTGTAGTAATAAAACCAATTTGAAAAATCATAATGAAATCCATTTTCTTAGTGCTGGGGAAATGTCTCAGTAGTTAAGAGCACTAGCTGGTATTCCAGAAGATTCAGGTTCAATTCATAGCAACCTCATTTTGGTTCAGAACAATCTCTCTTACTCCAGTCAGTCAGAAGGCATCGTGGAGTCTTCCAGTCTGTGCAGGCATCATTCATGGATGTGTTACATAATACAGACAAACTATTCATACAACATACATGAATACAAATATAAAAAAGTTTTTAAAAACCATTTTAAAAGGGTAGCAAAATGGAGAATGAAGTTTCTACAGTACTATAATTTGCTAAGATTACAGTGTTAATTCATAATTAACTCTCAGTTCAAGACTTGGGTAACCAGGAAAAGTGTCTTGAGAATAAATAGATTGTTATGCTTCTTTGAGGGGTTTTATTTTATCCATAATATTGCAGAATTGAGAGTGTTTTCATACTTATTGAACAGATAAATGAGAAATATTTTCTCAATTTTTCTCACTAAGTGGGCCAATATCAAGCCGGAAGTCCATCCCTGTGAATCAGCACAAGGGAGCTAAAAGTTGCGTAACAAATGGTCAGAAATTCTTGAGAGTTTGCCATCCAGGTATTGTCCCATGAAGAGAGACTTAAAATTAGAGAAAAGGCACAATCTGTCCAGTAGAAGAAAACAAAACAGAGCATCAGAAGGAGGACACTCTGAGCAGCTCTCAGCTCAGGGGGAGTTCTGTAGAGAAGCTTGGAGTTCTGAAGGTAGAGGACATGCTGGTGGTGCTTGTGGAGAAGAAATACCATGTAGCCACTGGCTCCTCCCATGGCACCCTGAAACACTGCATCTCTCAGGACCATGAGAGGAAGAAAAATCCATTTTATTTTTTGACTTGGTAGGATAAAATAGCAATAGTTGTCACTGTTCTTAAGCTGTGATATATTCAGATCTGTACTTGTGATGGAATGGATTAGGTTTACATTTATTGAAGAATTGAATATCCAAAAGAATGAGAATAATGGAAGGATATGCCATGCAGACTTTGGCCTGAGTCTCCTCCACCCAGATACTCTGGGACTGATGATGATGGCCTGGACCACAGTGAGGAGACTGCTGGTGCAGATGGAGAGGCCCCGGGCTAGTCTCTCCAGGTAAACAATGATCTTACAGCCTATGTCATCTAGGAAGTTTCTCAAACCAAAAACTGCTATTGTCTTTGGCAATCCTTTTGCAAGAAGGAGTATGATGTTTGTAAAAGCCAAGTGGATGAGAATAAGGTGGATGGGTTTCTTTTCAGGGCTTCCCCACCAAATGAACATGTAATTCACAAAAACAGACATGTTCCCCAGAATGCCAAGCAGTGTCATGGAGGGGAAAATAATTTCCTTAATGTACTTCAAAACCATTTTTTCCTTCTCTGGTAGAAAAAATTGTATACAGAATGCAAGCACTTTGTGAAGAAAGCCTGTGTAGTGATAGACAAGGATTTGAAGAGCACATCTGCATGGCAGCCTTTTCTAGTGTTCAAGAGGCAGAGGTAGACACATGTCCTGTTCCAGATCAGGCTCCTCCATCTCCCCTTTGCTCTACAGCCTCCGGCATATTGTGTGTGCTCTCATAGATGAGTTTGTTAACTGTTCTTCAAAATCTAAAGTTTTAAAAGGGATATGTTTTCCCATTACAGTAGCAAAATTGACTTGCTTTAGTGTGTGTGTGTGTGTGTGTGTGTGTGTGTGTGTCTGTCTGTCTGTGCCTGAATTTTCTACGTTAACTTTCAGCAGTTGAATGCACTTCAAGTTTCTCCAACCAAACTTTCTTCACTGTTTCTTACTCTATTACATCAAATTTGCCATCCAACTTCCAAACTCTAAGGCCCCTTCTTATTTGCATTTTGATCAGTTTAAGCATTTCTACATTTCATTTGGCTACAAAGCTTTAGAACTCCAATTTCTATATCATCATATTTGAAATATTTTATACTGACCATTCTAGACTTTACTCCATATAAATGTTAACTAGTTATATTTTAGGCTTATTCCTCAGTGTCAAGTCAAATTGAATAACATTTATAGATAGTGCCCTGCAGTTAAAGCTGAATCATCAAAAATATGCTGAAAAATCCATATTAACCCAGTTGGCAGCCAGGGTGGGTGTCTAGCTGAACCCTATGGTGCTTCTCAGGAGAGGGGGTAGCATAGATCTATGATCCCAGTAGATGTCTTCAGAGATCTGTGAATCCTGTGATTGACCATAGGTCATCTAAGGGAGCAAGGAGAAGGACCAGGGGATGGTGATGAGGTGAACAGGAGAACTGGACTAATGACATGTTATGTGCTGCCATGAGATGAATGAAATTTTGAGTTATGAGTGCTCGGTGTCAGCTGCAAGCAATACAATAACTTGGACCTTATTGCTGTGAACAGGGATTCTAACATCTAAGAGGTCATCCCGGCATTTGCCTCTGTGGGGCCTTTAACAGCAGTTATGAAACTTGACTCTGCAGTCTGCTTTTCTTTTAACCTGTTTGGTTGTCAGGCAGTCTGCTTTGTTCTACATCCTGTCAGGTAAATTCAGAAATTAGACGTTGTCAGGAAGTTATTCTTCATGTTTGGGTCTCCAATCTCATTTCTCAGGGATTTATCGTAAGCTTTGGGCACCCTTTCTAACATAACAAGAGTCCAGATGCTTCAGTGTCTCCATGGATTTGTGTGTTCTGAATACTAAGAGTGCCTATGTTCACTGCTCTCCTTCTTGCTAACCTCACAGGATTATTTAAACGTGTGTGTCCTGATGATCTCACACATGACCTACGTAACATTAGCTATGTCTACAGCTTCGGGTCCAGGTGGCCTCCTCTCTCTGGAAATGTCAGTCAATGCCTTTCACCTGCTCCTCTGACAAAGAAGTATTGCCTGTTTCAGTGCTTCCTAGAAATCACAATGCCATCCTGGATATCTGCACATAATGAAACATGCTCCAGATATTAATACCAAGCACATCAGCATTCATTAACAGATTTAATATAAAAATTAAGTGTTCAGTCAATGATTGGAGTCTGTAAAAACCCCTGATATCAATTCACTCCAGATTCTGATGGAGAATAGTAACATTCACCTGTTTGTTTAATGCTTGCTCATCTGGGGATCCTTACTTTTCTAGTCCTCTCTTCCATTTGCTAAACTTCAAATCATATTTGAGAGCAGATTCTGATGTTCGAATAAGTGATTCCTTCTAGTGAAGTCGACTGTTATAGGAGGGAGGAGCAACTTGTCTTCCACATTATCTTTGGAAGTGCTATAGGAAATTAATTTAAAAGACAGGATGTATTTCTGTTAAGGTAGATGGATAATCTTTGTTTAAGTCTAACCTTCAAAAGGCTGAGGTAGGTTACAATCATCCTCCCTGGGTTTCTAAAAACAAAACAAGTAAGCAAACAAAGCAAAACTTTTTTTTTATTCCGTTTTGCTACTTAGTGCTGGGATAAAGTTAGGATGTGCTGTTTCAGGATTTACTGGTTCACAGCCTGGATCCTTATAGCAGGATTTCTCAAGACTGTAATGGTAACTGTAACTCTTAGTGGTTTATAGTTTTCCATTCCAGCTACACATACAATGTGTATAGTTGAGTTGAGTGTGTATGATATCATGTGATAGAATGGATAGATTTTAAGGATGGATATAGAAGGAAAATCTTCACTTTGGGAGTTATAAAGTTATTGTAAAAGAAAACATGTGCCAATATTTGAAGACTGGGAATGAAGAAGTGAAAAGTACAGTCTTTATAACACCTGAGACACTCTTGGAGTCATAGTGCTGGCAAACCTGGACCTAAACACTGATTTCGGTTTGTTTTGTTTTGTGAGGTTATTTTTGAGACAGCCTCCCTGTATAGACCATTGAAAAACACTTACTAACTCAGACTCTTCACCGCTGATGTCATGGGAGTATTTCATCAGTGTGTAAGTTTTTGATAGACATCTGAAAATCTTCTCTTTCTTATTCACTCTTTAAAAACAAACAAACTAACTAACTAACTAACAATCCAGGAGGGAACCTTAAGTAAAGACCCACCCAGAGCTCTGTCCTGACTCCAGCCTGAGGATGAATATCAATCCCTCAGCATTTCTGTCCCATTTCTGTATCTCCAGGACCCTTCTTCTTTGATCTTTCTGGAGTCAGGGACCAGCTTTGTCAGGATCAGAAGGAAAGTGGAAGACCCAAGTTTCACTGAGCCTCTCAGCTCTTCCCTGATTTAGTCAGAGAGAGACTTCAGCTTTAATGACTCTCTCCATGGCAGGGCTGAGGGCATCTAAGATCTTACCTCTATGTACTCACCTGGGCCTCTGTGCTGCAGACAGATTCTGGAGCAATTCTGGATAGGTGATACTTGCCAGGTCATATTTGTACTGTGTGGATCTGTGGGGCTCTTGACTGCCATCAGGTACTGCAGACTTCAGGTTTCATGTTGTCACAGTGTCAGGGGGCAGGAAGGCCACTACAGGGCCTCAGTCTCTGAAGTACAGCTTCCCTCTCTCCCACAGTTACAGCATCTGTTTTGCTCAGATGTTATTTCTAGCTTAATTAGTGTTTAATTATTTTGAGAGAAAGAATGTGAGGTGAGAAAATGAACAACTAACCAAGTGTCTGTGTACTGAGCTTCCCACATCTCCTAACTTGTTTTAACTGTCCTTAAGTTCCAAGGTGTGGCCTGGCTGGGGACAGCTTCTGACAAATGGGTCTTGCCTTTCCTTCTCAAATCCCTCATTATACAGAAGTTAAATAAATGATGCTCAGCACTCTGGGATTTTGATTATTGATCAAGTCCCAGACATGGATAAGGACAAGTTTAGCGTCCCCTTGTAACAGTCAGTATTGAAAGTCTTTGCTGTAACTGATTGTTTATTTCCAACATTGAATACATTAAATATCAGATGGGACTTGAAATATCAATGACATCCCAACATTGACCTTCTTCTAAAAGCAATCCTTACTTATAAAACTTCAACGACACTTCCAACACTTATGTGTCATTTCATATATTTTTTCAATCTAAGTCTTTCCTACCCTGGATGCATACTAATGTAAATAAATGTGGGAGCAGAGCTGTTGTTCTTGAGGAGAAAGCAGCACTGGTTTGTCTTGGGGAGATGAGTTTGAGGTCACTTGTCTCCCTCTGTGCCCTGTGTAGTGGTGTCTCCATACATGTAAGTGCAGCTGAAACAACATAGACACTAAAGATGCTTCTTCTGTATATGAAAGGGCAGCTATTGAGAAAAGCAGGATTACCACGACCTCTACTGGGTATAAAATCTATGTGCAGAGAAACTTGATTGTACATTATATATGTAAGGGTACATAGAACTTAAAATATAAAATAATTATCTTTGGTCAAACAAGAAGCACTTCCCTCTATTTGCTTTGTTATTGTGTTTAGAAAAGTCCCAAATTACTTCTTTGTCTTTGTGATATAAAGAAAATGAAATAGTTTAAAGCATGTAGTGCTCTTACCAGGTTGTTCAATAAAAGAAAAGAAAATATCAAAAAGAGAGCCCTTCATGGAGTTTCCATTCTGGAGGATTGCAGTAAGGAAAATTGTTCACCAGCAGACAGAGGAAATGCTGTGGGATTCATGGAGCAGAAACACCATGTAGCCCATGACGTGGCCACAATTTCCTAAAAAAGCTCTTTTAGAGCCATAAGAATGTGAAAAATCCATTTTATTATCCAGATTTGTTTTTAGTGTTTTGCCTGCGTGTATGTCTATGCACCACATGTGCATATTGCCCATAGGCTGTTAACAGGGCTTTGGATCTCCTGGAAGTGGAATAACAGATAGTGGTCAGCTCCTATTTTGGTGATGGGTAATAAACCTCAGCCTTTGCAAGAGCAGCAAGTGCTCTTAACCTACTAACCACCTCTTCAGACCCTATCATAGAGGTTTTTGTTAGATAGTCTACAGTTCAAGATGTGTGTGTGTATGTGTCCATCGTGTGTGTTTCTCTACATCTGGTGTTTGTGAGTTTCTGTCTTATATGTCTATGTGTGTGTTTGTATGTGTATTTGTGTGTATAGAGAGTGAGTATGGGAATGGGTGCCCATTGATGCCAGAAGTAGACCAGTGAAGTTCTTAGAACTTGAGTTATAGGAGGTTTGGGTCTATCTGACACATTGCTAAGAACCAATCTCAGGTTCTCCACAAGAGTAATGCATATTCTTAACCACTGTTCAACCTCACCATCACTCTTTCTTTTTCTCTGTATCTTTTTAGGGGTTATTATAGAGTTTCTTTTACTTCCTTGATTGCCATTGTTCAAAAATATTTTTCTCAGACCAGAATATTTTCGTGTTTCATGACAGTCAAATTAATATACCTATGATGTCCTTATATCACCAGTGTTGAGAAACATGACCCTCACCAATGAGCAAGACAAACCTCCTTTCTTTACAGTTAGCCTGTATCAGGAGTTTAATTATAGTGACAGAAATAGATTAATAGACAGTATGATCACAGGCTTATTATCACATTCCTTGTCCTTTTGTGGCTACTCTGTATTTTTTGTTGATGAAGAAATTAACAAGTGCTTGAGTAGCTGATTATAAGGATGTTAAAAAAATATATAGATTTCTGAGAACCCAGTTAGAAGAAAGGAATGCTCCAGGAAGTAGACTCTCTTTGCTATTTATCCAGTTCTGCTTTTGAGCCTCTGAAATGCTTCCTGTCACAAGGCAGGTGCTAATGACTATTTGTGGAATGAATAAGTGATTGATGCAGAGATAAAATCTTGACCTCAGAAGGAGAGGCTGCTTGACACATTCCTTCATCTCTGACACTTCTGCTGACCAAGGACCATCTATAAATCTCTAGGATTACTTAATATTTAGACTGTACATCAGCCCTAGAAGTTTCATTTGCTAGCCAGGTGTACTTTTAAAAAGTACAAATTTTTCCCATTCCAGGTAGATGCATGCACCCCCACTAGAGTCTTCCTCTTTACTTAGTCTCTTTGGTTCTGTGAATTGTACTTTAATTATCCTTTACTTAACAGCTAATATCCATTTATAATAGAATATATATCACATTTGTATTTCTGGGCCTGGCCTACCTCACCCAGGGTGATTTTTGCTGTTCCATTCATTTGCCTGAAAATGTAATGATATCATTTTTTTTCTAACAGCTTAAAGAGGGGGAGAAGGATTATAGGGAGTCAGAGGGGTCAAAGACACCTATAGACCCACAGAATCAAACCAGGCTCATAGGAGCTCACAGAAACTGAAGCAGCAGTCATAGTTCTGGCATGGGTCTGTGTTAGGTCCTCAGCACACAAGCTGTGGTTGTTTAGCTTGGGATGTTTGTGGGACTCCATACAGTAGGAGTGAGGATGTCTCTGACACTTTTGTCTGCTCTTGGGACCCCATTTTCTTCTACTGGGTTGT
>NW_022196913.1:26370861-26373671 GCF_008632895.1 Mastomys coucha
AGTTTGAGGTTCAAATATAACCCAGGAGATATTAAGGCTGTGGAACAAAGACACACAAATTGGAAGGGGAAAGGCTACCCTAGGAGTGAACCTGCTTACCTAAGGGGAAGACATCAGGGAAACTGAAGCAGTGTAGTGGTCCAGTGAGGTGTCTCAGCAAGGAAGGCACTCTCTGCCTAACCTGACAGCCTGACTTCCATCCTGGAATCTTATGGTAGAAAGTGAGAACCAGTTCCTGGGAATTGTCCTTCAGCTTCTACATGCACACCATGACAAATGTGTATGCCCAGATATAAACATATACATGCATAAAGAATAAGTAAAATTTAAAGATATAATATCAGAAACATAATGAAAGTTGAAACAACTCAAATGTTTGATATATTAAAACACTTGAAGCAACAGGCTCCTCAAGTGTTTGTCTATATGCCTTGGGTAAGAGACATGCATTTCCAAGCACCTGTGCACAGGACATAGGTAAAATGCATCGATTTAGGACCTGATGTTTGGAATTATAAGATGGGAAAATGACAAAGTAAAATAAGAAAGGAAGGAATGAGTTGGACAACAATTAGGCTCTATCTAACAATGCTGCAGATGACCACTGTCAGGATAAACAAGAGTTCAAACAATATGACTTTCCAAATGTGGAGCTCAAAATGTGTGGCTAAAGAATTTAGATATTTGTTCTATAATAGTAATGTGATGGTTTGTTTGAGGATAGCCCTATAGGCTTATATTTGAATGGTTAGTCATCAGGGAGGGACCAAAGGAAAGTAGTATTAGGAGCTGTGACTTTGTTGGAGAAAGTATGTCATTAGGGATGGTCTTGGAGTTAGGGACCTACACCTGGCTCATTCTCTGTCTCTGTCTCTGTCTCTCTCCCTCTCTCTCTGTTTCTGTCTTCAGACCAGGATTTGACTCTCAGCTATGTTTCTTAATTCTTTTTATGAAACTGCTATAGCCTGATGCCAAAATCACAGAAAGACTTAACAAAAAAGAAAAGTATCGATCAATAGCTGTGATAATTTTGTACATAGCAGATCTTAAGATTCTACCAGGAAATGTTTACGTGTGATAAACACATCCAGCAAAGTTGCACATCCAAAATTAACACATGAAAATTAGTAGTCTTCCTGTACATAAAACAAAAACCTACCAAGAAAGAAATTAGAGAAATAGTACCTTCCACAATAGTCTTTTTAAAAAAAACTTAGGGTAACTCTAAGTAAGTGAACTAAACTTTGAAACTAAGACATTGAAGAAATACATTGAAGCAGACACCAGATGGTGAAAAGTTTCTCTCATATTTATAGCTGTGCAGGATTAATATTGTGAAAAGTGTGCATCTTATCAAAACCAATTTACATATTCAGTGTAATCCTATCCCCCAAAAGTTCAACACAATTCTTCACAGAAATCGAAAAAGCACAGTGTTCAAATTTTATATAAAAATTTTAAAAAAGCCAACCCAGAGTGATAAAAACACAGAAGGAGGTATCACCTTCCCAGATTCAAGTTGCAGAGATATAGTAGTAAAACAAAAGTGCTATTACTGTAAAAGAAGACATGGTGATCGTGAAATTGAAATGAAGATTCAGACATAAGTCTACACATCTATGGACTGTAGTGTCCCGCTGAGCTGCTCTGCCCGGGGCAACAGGTTTCCGGAGGCAGCTGCTCTGCCCAGCTCATCAGGTGTGAAGCACTGGAGACAACACCAGAGATCAAACACTTAGCAGGTCTCATGCTGATGTTAAAGGTTTGCAGGATCTTCCTTTCAAGATCTCCCTCCGGTCTAGTGTTAATTCATTTTCTCGTGTTTATGTTAGATGGGCAAGTTTCCATTTCCTCTGGGTCTGGTTCCTAAGCCTAACTATAAATACTGAGTGAATTACAGTAAAGCTCTCTCTCTTATCACATCTACCTGGCTTCTGTGTCCTTCCTTACTAACCACTTGCTCACACAGATAATTATTCATCCCAGTCCTAGAAGCACCCACCGGGAGACAACAATGGACAACTGTTTTTCTTTCTTTCTTTCTTTCTTTCTTTCCTTCTTTTTGAAAAAGAAGCCAAAAATACAGACTGAAGATAACATAGCATCTTCAACAAATGATGCTAGTCAAACTGTATGGCCCCATGTAGAACAATGAAAAAAAAATATATATATATATATATCCCTACAAAACCTCAATTCCACCTGCCCCTAAAAACATTGCAGACCTAGCTCCTTGTTCAGCAGTAGGTGGCAGAGAGGAGAGAAGCTATGTCTAAGCCCAGTGTTCTGACCTATGAAATATGAATGATTAGTAACCTAACATTTGTTGAAAGAAACAAGGAATAACTCATCTTGTTATCATGACCATTTTTGTCCTGTTGTTATAAGCTGGCCACTGCTGTTATGTCTATTTTTGACTGTTGGGTACACTAGGTGGTCTCTTTCCCAGAGCTCAAGGGTGGGGGCCATATCACTTCAAGGACAGGGTAGGAGATAGCAGTCTTTCTCAAGATTTTCCAAGGATATAGAGGACAAAATGGAATCTGTCCTGCTGCTGCATTTTATCTCTTCACCTCTACTTCACTTAGGAAGCACAGTAGAGCTGACACTGCCTTTGGAGGTTGCAAGGGCATTAAAGATGGAGATCCAGAGTGCTCACACCCAGATCCAAGTCTTTAAATTGACCCGTGCCACTGGGAGTAACTGGGACCAGTGGGACTAGGCACACAGGAACTCCACCACACCAGTGACTCGGGTTCCTTGCAGTCTGTCTGGGCTGGGGTCCAGAGCAGACCTTGGGCACAAGCTCT
>NW_022196913.1:26377224-26377669 GCF_008632895.1 Mastomys coucha
GACCCCACAGCAAACAACTTGAGTCACTTGCTTTTGGTCAGCCAGGTGGTATGAAACAGGCAAGAAATATGATATTATGCATTTCTGATCTTATGCCTGATGCAGAAGGAAGTACAACTTTAGAGCTAAACACAGATACCCCTTTTACACTATCCGCAAAAGTTGAATGTTACAAGTTAACTACTGGTGTTTGTGACATTCCCCCCAGCCTCAAATGGGCTGGACCAGACTTTGTCCTTGCCACAAGCAGCTAGCCCACTTAGGGTGGAGTTTCCTGAGATAAAGAAAACCCTTTTGTCCTGCCTCTTCTCTGCCTCTTCTGAAGTTCCTGCTAGGAGCCACACCCTGCTGAGCTGCTTCACCTGCCTTCTGGACCAAACAAGATGCTTATTAGGCCACAAGATTCTGGCTTACTGGGGGATTGGTTCTCTGCCTATATATTCTC
>NW_022196913.1:26377813-26378844 GCF_008632895.1 Mastomys coucha
TCACTTAGGGGTTGACAGTGACAATGGGATCAGAAACTTCTAAACAGGCAATGGTCCGCAGCCTTCAAGAGCTGCTTCAGGAGAGAGGGATAAGGCTGGAAGAAAAATTATTAGAGGATCTTTCAGATCAGATAGATTCTCGATGCCCATGGTTTCAAGAAGTAAGAACTTTAAATAAGAGAATCTGGGAGATAATTGGAGAAGCTCTAAGAAACACCCATGCATATAATTTCACCCCCTGCCTCTGGACACTCATAAAAGATATCATTGATGAAGGGAGCTCGCAGACATCAGATAGTACCCTGGGAGAGCTTGTAGAATTTCAGGAAGAATGCCTGACAGAGAGAGCTTCCTCAGAAAGAGTCCCTCTCAACCCTAAATTAGGAAGGTATAGGGATTCTAATGGTAAGCTAACTTTAGAGGAGAAAGCTCATTCAGAAAAAGGAGCAGCCAAATATCATGATGAGGGGTGGCCTCCTTGCATACCTTCTGCACCGCCTATGGCTTCTACTGCAAGAGATGCTACCCAGATGGACATGCAACTAAGTAAATTAGAGTTTGAAATTAAGTTGTAGAAATTGACTAATGAGCCTACATGAACTACAAAATAGTGTCTAGTACAGAAAAGAACAGCCTCTCTGAGGCATATCAATCACTGCTAGAAAGAGCTGTAAGTCAGACTCTCGGGAAAGGGCAGGATACATCTGAGGTCCTGGCTTTCCTTATTCTTGAGGTAATTGATCTGCAAAACAAGAGAGTCAGACAATATCAGACTTTAGAGTTCAAGGTGATAAAAGAGTTAAAAGCAGCTGTGGCACAGTATGGCCCTACACCTCCATTAGCACAAGCTTTATTGGATACTGTGATGGAGTCAAATTTAACCCCAAGATTGGAGGACTCTATGTAAGGCTATTTTTTTCAGAAGGAGATTCCTTACTTTGGAGTTCTGCGTGGCATGAAGCTAGTAAGAAAACTGCCACATTGAATCCTCAGACAGGAAACCCAGATTGGGATATTGACATGCTTTTAGG
>NW_022196913.1:26378907-26381772 GCF_008632895.1 Mastomys coucha
TGAAGGCAATGTTAATCAGATTGGGTTTCCTGCTGGAGTGTATGCTCAGGTTGCAATGGTGGCCTGCCATGCTTGGAATCAGTTACCGATGAAAGGTGATCTCAATGGAAGTTTAGCCAGCATCAGACAAGCTCCAGATGGGTTTTTCCAGGATTTTGTGGATAGGCTACTAAAAGTAGCTAGTAGAATTCTTGGAGATTCTCAAGCAGGGAGTCCTATTATTACACAGTTAGCATATGAGACTTCTAATGCAGCGTGTTGAGCCACTGTTCAGCCTCACAAAGGACAGACAGTTTTATCCAGATATATTCGTCTTTGTGCAGAGATTGGGCCTTCTTATAATCAGGGCTTGGTCATGGCCACTGCTTTACTAGGAACCACTGTGCAAGCAATACTTGCATAGAAGCGAGAGAATAAACTTTGTTTTAAATGTGGAAGTTTGGGTCATTTTAAGAATGATTGTCCTAGGAAAACAGGTGCTGCAGGCAGGCAATCAGGCTTGTCCTTATTGTCCAGAAGCTTGTCATTGATGTAGGAGGACCAAACACTTGGCTAGGAAATGTACATCTAAGAAAGATATTCCACACCGTCTCTTGTCAGGAAACAAATTGAGGGGCCAGCTTCAGCCCCCAATACACCAACAGTAAGCAGATTATGGGGCCATGAAGCTGCTACACAGCCAAGGAAATCCATTTTTGAACTTATCATGGCAACCACTGGAAGTGCCTGATTGGACCTCTGTTCTACCGTCCATGCAATATTAACCCCAGAAATAGGAGTTCAAACTCTGCCCACAGATGTCTTTGGACCTTTACCCACAGAGACATGAGGACTTCTTATAGGAAGAAGCAGTTCTATTATAAAAGGACTGCAGATTTATCCAGGTGTTATAGATAATGATATGAGGGAGAAATTAAAATCATGGCTGCTTCCCCTCATGGCATTATAGCTGTACCAGCTAATCAAAGAATTGCTCAACTTATTTCAGGTCCTTTGTACCTGATACATTCCAGATGAGAGAAGACAGAGTGGCTTTGGTTCCTCTGATATGTAATGGGTTCAACTTATTACTAGTAAGACACCTAACCTTAAATTAATAATTGAAGGAAAAAACTTTGAAGGATTAATAGATACTGGAGCTGATGTAACAATTTCTAGAGGACAAGATTGTTCAACTTGGCATTTGTCTGATATGTTTACTTACCATCAAGGGATTGGTTATGCCAATAACCAAAAACAAAGCTATAAACTTTTAACCTGGAGAGATGAGGAGAGCAATTCAGGACAAATTCAACCTTATGTTATGTCAAATTTGCCTATTACCCTTTGGGGAAGTGATCTCTTGTTACAGATGGGTCTTATATTGTGTAGTCCTAGTGAAGCAGTGATGAAAGAGATGCTAGGACAAGGCATTAAGACATTTGAAGGTCCTAAGCCTCACTCTAACACTAGAGGCTCGAGGTATTTTCCACAATGGCCACTATCTTGCCTGCATCCCATGCTGATAAAATCCAATGGATTAATAATATTCCAGTGAGGGTTGATCACTGGTCTTTACCTAAAGAAAAGGTACAAGTGGCTTCTTTGCTAGTGCAGGAGCAATTAGAGGCAGGGCATCTAAGAGAATCTCAGTTTCCTTAGAATATTCCAATATTTGTTATCAAGAAAAAATCTGGTAAATGGATATTGTTACAAGATCTAAGAAAGATTAATGAAACCATAGTACTTATGAGAGCTTTATAACCTGGGCTTCCATCTCCAGTAGCTATTTCTAAAGGATATTATAAAATAGTGGTAGATTTGAAAGATTGTTTCTTTACTATTCCTTTGCACCCTGAGGATTGTGAAAGATTTGCTTTCAGTATTCCTTCTATTAATTTTAAGATCCCATGAAAAGATATCAATGGATAGTTCTTCCTCAGGTCATAGCTAACATTCCCACTTTATGTCAAAAGTTTGTGGCACAAGCCATTGAGCCTGTGAGACAGCAATGGCCAATGATATATATCGCCCACTACACAGATGATGTCTTATTAGCAGGAAAAAAATCCTCAGGATTAGCTTTTATGCTATAGGGATTTACAACATGCCTTAGCTGATAAAGAACTACAAATAGGTCCAGAAAATGTACAAACTCAGGATCCTTATAATTATTTGGCCTTTAGACTCACAGATCAAGCCATTTTCCCCCAGAATATAGTTATTAAAGGACTTTCCAAAAGTGTTAGGTGATATCAATTGGCTTTGCCCCTATTTAAAGCTTACTACAAGGGAACTGAAACCTTTATTTGATATTCTTAAAGGGAGTTCTCATCCTCCCTCCCCTAGAAGGATTGCTGGCTCTTCAGAAAGTAGAAAGAGCAATTGAAAAACAATTTGTTACTTATATAGATTATTCTTGGCCCTTACATTTGTTGATTTTTATCATGACTCATACGCCTACAACATTGTTGTTACAAAGAGCTCCTTTTATGTGGATACATTCAAGGATATCTACTAAATGTAATATCCTACCATATCATGAGGCAGTGACCCATATGATGGTACTTGGAAGAAAGCAGGCTCTGACGTATTTTTGCAAAGAGCCAGATATCATTATTCAGCCTTTTCCTGTAGATCAAGATACTTGGCTGAAACAGCATAGTACAGACTGGTTGCTTGCTCAGATAGGATTTGAACGAACTATAGATAATCATTATCCTCAAGATAGGTTGATAAAATTTTTAAATGTACATAAGGTAATATTTCCTAATATGACATCTTTATAGCCTCTGTGTAATACTCTTTCAATTTTTATTGACGGCTCCTCTAAAGGACAAGCTGGGCATCTTATGAATTATCAACAGGTAGTCATAGAGACTCCTG
>NW_022196913.1:26381847-26383248 GCF_008632895.1 Mastomys coucha
CAGAACTGACTGTAGTATTAAATATTTTTCTGACTGTGAATGACACTTTTAATCTTTTTACTGATAGTCTATATGTGGCCCAGACTGTTCCTTTATTAGAAACATGTGATACATTTAATTTTCACACTACAGCAGGATCTCTGTTTTCACAATTGCAAAATGTCGTTCTTGCTCAAAAAAATCCATTTTATATCGGTCATATACAAGCTCATTCTGGACTTCCTGGACCTTTAGCTGCAGGCAATGATTGCACTGACAGAGCTCTAATAGAAGCCTTAGTTTTATATCTTGTTGCAATAGCTAGACGTGATCATGACAAATTTCATCTTTCTAGCCAAACCTTAAGGCTTCAACATAAGATCACCAAGGAGGAGGCAAGAATGATTGTAAAACAATGCCCTAACTGCCTTATATTACCTCCAGTTCCACATTTAGGGGTCAATCCATGAGGCCTTATGCCTAATCGTATTTGGCAAATGGATGTAACTCAGTATGCAGAATTTGGATAGCTAAAATATATACGTGTTTGTGTTGACACTTGTTCAGGATTCCTTTTTGCTTCTCTACATATAGGAGAATCCTCTAGAAATGTAATTGATCATTGTTTACAAGCCTTTAATGGTATAAGATTACCTAAAGTCATTAAGACAGATAATGGAACAGCCTATACTGGCAAAAATATTGTATCATTTTGTAAAGAACTTGGTAATAAACATAAAATTGGAATTCCTTATAACCCATGGGACAAGGAATTGTTGAACATCCACACCACACTCTGAAAAATTGGCTTGTGAAAACAGAAAGAAGGGAATTATATCCTCCTGAGTCACCAAAAGCACATCTTGCCTTTGTTTTATTTTTTTTTTAATTTTGCTAAAGGTCAGTCTGCCATGGATCGCCACTAGCATCCACACACTTCAAGTTCGTATGCCGTGGTGAAATGGTGAGATCCACTTAACTAACATGTGGAATGGTTCAGACCCTGTTTTAATATGGGAAAGAGGCTCTGTTTATGTCTTCTCAAAAAAAGAAGATGGAGCTAGATGGCTGCCTGAAAGACTGTTTCATCAAGTGGATGCAGGTCCAGAGTCCTTTTAGTAAACATGTTTCCATCTAAAATAATGGCTAATTATTTTTAGCCAGCAAAATACCCTCCAGTAATTTCCTGGGAGTTAACAGTTCCTTTGTGATTCTCAGAGCCACTTTTCTGACACCTGGAGGCCAGACCTTGAGTCTGAGTGTTGCTGATTTGCAACTGAAATGAGTGCCTGGGACATCCTCTCAGATAATGTTAAGCTTGTTGCTATTAAACTCTTGCCTTTGTAATTTAAGCAGTTTTGTTACAGACATGCAGGCTAGACTTCAGAGAGGCTCAAATGTGGCAGTCATTCATCTTAGCTC
>NW_022196913.1:26385033-26387846 GCF_008632895.1 Mastomys coucha
CAGGCCTGAGGCTCTGAGTTTACTAACTCCTTTTCAGCTAAAGAAAGTTACTCTCACAGGAAGAAGCACTCACTTTGAAAAGAGATGCTAATTTTTACTTTGAAGAGTAAGAAAGAGAACTACTTTCCATTGTCATTAAGCAAAAACCTGTCTGTCTACTGTCATTGTTCTCAATTCTTATACTTTCTCAGGGTATATGATCATATGGTATTCCAAGCATCTTTTTATTAAACATTCACCAGTTAAAAATTAAATTCAAATCATAAATTGAGTAAGAAGTTATAACAGAGATGTTTTCATGTGTTTCTGTAAGACTACTTATCTAGTCTGACATTCATTATCTATCTGCTTGACCGATTCATTAAGCATTTGATACAATAATTTTTTTATGTCATAAATTAACATGGTTTTGTCAAGAGGCAAATCATCTGCCTGGGTACATTAGTATTGAAGGTTTGTATTGGTAAACCAGACAATATTTTATCTCCTGTCCTTTTACCTACAATAAATTGTTTTTCAAAGCTTACAACCTTTATTTATCAGATAATGGTTTCACAGCCAGTCTAGAAACAATGTTTTCCCTGGTGAAAATCTGTTTCAAGCCTGCTTTCTATCTTAGTGCAATTAGCCCATGACACATGAAGATTTGCACAGCCCTAATTGCAGCATTATATTATAAAGGGCTCAAAATTTACTTATATAATATTAGGAATTCTATAAAACCATTATTAGGAATTATGAAATCATCAATTTGTCTACATAGCATTGCTACAAGAGAGTATATCTTCACTTATCTGCAGAAAATCTGCCCAATATGGTGGGCTAATGCCAAGGGAATATTATACTAATTTAATAATGACAGCATATTAGCTGCAAGAATTAATTCAGAGTTGAGTTTTCTGAAAGCCTTGCAGTTTATAATTACCCGTCACAGACCATGGAATATGATGTGTCATCTCTAGAACATCACTCGTATGCCTTTAGACTTTCCTAGATGGCTCTTGACAGACGTGGGTGATTGATAACAATCCCAAACTCTGCCCAATGTCTAAACACAGATCATAACAGGGAATGAATTTCCACTGACATACCAACAGCCTTGCCCCTAAAAGGGTTATCAAACAGACCTGGATGGCAAGAGTAGTGGCCTATAAGGTACAATTGGCTCTTTCTATAGCTACTTGTCCTGTGGGATTGTGTGATATACCAGCAACATGCTTTATATTGTAATGTGTAAAAAAATTGTTTCATTTTATTGAGTACATATGAGGAAGCATTATTGGTTTTAATTTGTGCAGGTATCCCCATTGTGGGGAGCCGTGAATCTTGAGAGGCATTCGCCATGGCAAGATGGCGCCTAAACAACTGTTTGCGCATGTGTGTAGAGTGAAAAGACGCCATGTCACGGCCCATCCCGGGGCGTTACGTAGGGTAATGAGCGAACAGCCAATCATGAGCAGACATGCCACGCTGTGGGCAGATACCCTGCACTGTGGTGTATATAGGCAGTGCGGATTTTGGGTTCGACCCTTTTTTCCCTATGGATGGAGACAAATAAAACATTGCTGCAGAAGGAACCTAGAGTGTCCGTGTGTCTTCTTCCCGGCGAGACAACTGCGCGGGCTACACCCCATAATTGCCATTATTTCCAATAAGTGTGGAAAAACATAACCCATCTATTCAGTACTTAAAGCAGTTGCTCATTGAAATCCTGAGTATGAGTCAATGGTATGGTGTATATATCTTTGTTTTCAAAATTCTGCAAAATGGGAAACATTCATCTGTCAGATGTCATTTCTTTTGGCACCATTAGGGTTCCTACCGACAGGTAACAGAATTTAGTCATATAGAGAGCATTTAAGACAGTTTTTAAAATTATTTCTTTGGCCTGTTGCCAAGTAATGGAAATTTTGTTCTTTAAACCTCTCCCATTAGTATGATGTTTTTCATGAAATTTTGAGGCTTCTAACACATTTTCTCTTAGTAAATAGATAATTTCATGATTTCTTTGAGCTAATGGACCTGGTAAACCTCTATGAGACCAAATATGAGTAATGTTTAGTGAATGGTTTCTGATTCTGATGGCCTATTGCAATGGTATAAATAATAAAGTTAATTCCAAGTTATCAGGTACAAATTCTGCAGTCTCTACATGCAAAACAATTCTTTCTGCATACAAAGAATTAATAAGTATGTTAAGAGATTCAGGATAATCTACTAATATCATAAGGATTGCAAATATTTCTGACTTTTGAACTGAGGTATATGAACTATTGAGCACCTAGTTTACTTTGTCTGATTTATAATCTGCTATACCCATCTCATTTGTATTTGTTTAGAATGTTGTTGTCTCTAGAATTGGTGTTCTCCTTATAATACATAGAAGAATCCAATTAGTTCTTTTTATAAACTGTATATGTTTGCTTTTTAGATATTTGTTGTTAATTTCACCCAAGTAGTCACTAAAAGTTATTTACAATCTTCACTGATTGCCCATAATGACATAATCTGAGCATTTGTAAGAGGTACTACAATTTTGGCTGGATCTGTTCCTGACAATTGATCTAATTTTATTCTACCTTTTATAATTAACTCAGAAATAAAATCCATTCCCCAATATTATCTTTTCTTTGCATAAAGAGCCCAGTAGGGGAATGAATTAAAGGCACAATGACCAAAATAAAAGCAAGTTTAGGATCAAGTAGATCCACATATACATCTTGGAGGCTTTGCTTCACAAGAATTAACTCTTTCTTCTGCTTCAGCTGTTAAACACTTTGGACTTTCTAAATTTGAATCTTCTTGTAATGTTT
>NW_022196913.1:26387857-26438478 GCF_008632895.1 Mastomys coucha
GTCTAAGGGTTTGTGCCTAACCTTGTTGCTGTATTTGGTTGATGGGAGATCCCACGACAAATAGGAAGTGCTGGGGTGTTTCCATGACATGGCAACCATGGAAGCCCATTAAGAGAGTATACATATGGACAACAATTATTCCATTTTATTTGCTTTACTAGCTTCCTGGGAATAGAATCATCCTTGGGATGCAGTGTCTTGAGGACCTGGGATAAGGAAAATTTCTGGAATCTTGGGGTCCTCCTGGGTCTGAGGCTGTGGAGGTCACTAGGCTCCCAATGTCTTGCCACTTTTTATGGACATGTTGCTGGGGTTTCCCACAAGCAGATTGCCTCTGCACCCTCACTATCTTGGACTCCTTATTCTCAGCTCAATAGGGTGCACCTGTACAACAAGATGGGGTCAGGTATTCAGGGGGCAAGGAGACCTAATAGATGTTCAGTAGAGGCCATAGTGAGTGACAGGGAGTGAGAGGTGGAAGGTCCAGTGTTTATAATCTAAGATCAAAGTTTTAACCCACCAATGTGCCAGTGATTCTTGGGCTGCAGCATGAGTGTACACAGAACCCAAAAAGCATCATTACTCAGAGCCCGTTTGAACTAGAATCATGTGTCACTGAGAACCCTGTGTAGAAGGAGATTCTTGTACTAGCACTATAAGTTATAACCCAGTTATAATTGGGTAGCATCATTGATATGTTATTTTTTCATTCTGGAATCTAGCAATGTCACACAGTCGGTGACCAAATCTGCTGTGCTGTGGTGGCCTTGCTTGTCTTACTGTCATCTTCATTCTGCAGTATAAGCTCACCTCAGATGAGGTTTGTTACCTCATCTGCACCTGTGATGGTTTGTATATGTTTGACCTAGGTAGTGGCACTCTTAGGCGGTGTGGCCTTATTGGAATAGATAAGTGTGTCACTGTGGGTATGGTCTTAAGACCTTTACCCTAGCTGCCTGGAAGTTAGTCTTCCACTAACAGCCTTCAGATAAATACAGAACTCTCATGCCTGCCTGGATGCTGCCATGTTCCTGCCTTGAGGATAATGGACCGACCCTCTGAACCAGCCCTAATTAAATGTTTTCATTTATAAGTCTTGCCTTGGTCATGGTGTCTGTTCACAGCAGTAACCCTAAGACATCACCTAACTATTTTTTTCATGCTCTGTTTTTGGAAAAAATGCAATAGTAATCTCTGACAGAAGTTTTACCTCCAGCATTTCCCCGGTGCAAATAAAGGAATGTATCACATGACATCTTGAGATGATGGAACAGGAAGATGGTAAGAATCGACTTTCTATCTCCCTAGAAACCCTCAGTAGGTCTTAGTATTGTGCATACCAGAGTGCTTTAGAAAAGGAACTCTATTACCATAATATTTAATATATTATTTAATTGTGATAAATGGAATATTAAGGCAAATGACAGTTTGGTGAGGAATGCTGTAAGCCCAGCAATTAGAGTGCTGAATTGCCTCAAGATCAGCTTCTGTTGCTTACAGACTGCCAGGTCGTATGCTGCACAGCAAAGATTATGTCCCCACATCTAAAATTCATTATGGAAAAGCAATTTATAATGCATACACCTTTAGCTCATAGAGATTAGATGTAGAATATATGTCTGTACTTCTTAGTGGGCATGCAAGACATTAGGAACACGAACATCTCTGCTGATCAGAACAAAGGGGCTGAAACTAGCATAACCAAGTTCTAAAAATGTTTTCATATTTAGTGAACTAGAGTCATGTGTCACTGAAAAACCTGTGTAGAAGGAGAGAATGAAATCTACCCAGTAGAAGAAAAGGAAGCAGGCCATAAGAATGAGAACACTCCATGTAGCTCTGATTTCTGGAGGGGAGTTCTTTGCAGACCTGGAGCTGTGAAGGTAGAGGACACGCTTGTGGTGCTTATACAGATGGAGAGCCATGGACCCACTGCTCCAGCTCATGAGACTCTGAAAGATGACATGATGAAGAGTCATGAGAGAGAGGAAGAGCCACTTGATGATATGTCTGGATTGGCGCATATAGCAGTGGCCAATGAATGTTGCAGCTACAGACCTGTTCAAGCCACTGCCTGCTTTGATGTAGGAGAGCAAGTTGGAGCTTATGAGAACATTAACAATCCAAAAGACAAGGATATAGGGAAGAACTTGGCATGCTGTTTGTGGTTTGAGTTTTGTCCAGAAGGCGGTCCTGGGACTGATGGTGACAGCCTGGACCACACTGAGGAGACAGGTGGTGCAGATGGAAAGGCCCCGTGCCATCCTTGCCAGATAAACCACAGCTTTACAGCCAATAACTTCTAGGAAGTTTCTGAAATAGAACACTGTGGCTATATCTTTGATCCCTGTGCTACAAATAATGATCATATTAGAAAATGTCAAGTGGATGAGAATAAGGTGAACAGACTTTTTCTCAATCCCCAAGGCAGGCATGTATATATGTCTCATAAATATTAGTATATTTCCAAGAATTCCAGGTCCAGTAAGAGAAAGAAAGATTATTGTATGGATAATATTATTCCAGTTCATCTTCTGACTTTATGCACAACAATAGGAAAAATATCAGAAACACATAGAAGATTTTCTCTGTTTATTCTGATGAAAATAATTGTGTCAATGATGTAAAGTCATATATTTCTTTTCTTGAGGATGCCTGATCACCGTCTTTGTTTTTCTGGTTTGTTTGTTTTCCATCCCTGTGGAAGAGATGATGGCTATAATCAGGGCATAAACCTGATAGTTTCCTGCCTTTCACAATGATAAGTTCATATGACCATGCTCTTCCCAGACAAAAGCTAAATGGTATTACTTCAGCATTTTCTTTTTTCTTTTTTTTTTAACCATTCCACCACTCTTTATAATTTACTCTAACTCTGTACTTAAGTCTTCCAAAAGGAGTCGGGGGGTGCGGGGGGGGGCGGTGGCAGCGAGGAACAGACAACAACAACAAACCCCAAGCGGTGGAGTGTTTTAAAAATGAGACCTACATGGCGTGGAGCTGAGGTCGCCGCCACCCTCCCTCCTTACACTGTGCTTGGATGCTCCCTTCCCCTAACTATGGCTCCATTCCGCTAATTGTGCCTGTTCCTTGCCCGTTAACCGACCAAGTGAAAGTTAGTCACGTACTTTCACTTAGAGAATGCAGCTTCCTGTAATACTTTCGTTTTTTTGGGTGCCTGAGGGGGTCGGCCCGCCCGAGTCCAGTCAGCATGCGGGACAACGGGGACCGTTTGTGCCACTTGGGAGAAGTGGTGGGTACTCACTTCAGCATTTTCAAACCAACACAATCCTGAGCATTAGCCTGGTGGCCTCCTTCCTTTTCCCTCCTGTCACCCAGTGTGAGCTCAGGCTACTGAGCTCATGTTTCATCTTGATCCTCTTCACTGCCCCATGTGCAACCATCACTCAAATGTTGTTGAACTCATAAAAAGCTTGCATCTTCTCAGAAAGTTGTGTTTGGTCAAGTGGACCAGGTTCCCAGGTGAGATGATATGGTATCTCCTCTTCCAAGGCCCCTTGACCATAAATTATACACAGGTGATAACTTAGGGTATGAAAATCTAGATTAATGGCCTCAAATTGGGACTTACTGTGGTAAATTTTGTGTTCCCAGTACTCATGGGTGGAATTATAGTGAAAGTGATTTCCTTTTGATTTCTATTAATCCTGTTTTTACCATTTCTCCTGGGAACAATTCCTCTAACAAAACCACAGAAAAACTCTTCTTGTAGAGTCTTAACCAAGGCATGTCTTCCTGATTATTTTAAGATGGTTTAGTCTAGTGATGGTTTTAGTCAGAAATCCCTCAGCCTGCCAGGCATCCCCAATATCTCACACTGTGAGTGTAATCACTTTATGAATGGTATGTTAGTTTCTCTGTTCTTTCTTTCTTTCTTTCTTTCTTTCTTTCTCTCTCTCTCTCTCTCTCTCTCTCTCTCTCTCTCTCTCTTTCTTTCCTTTGTTTATTACAGTAAAAAAAGAGCCTTTGAAGTTGAAACATTCATTTGTATCACCCCTCACAAAACACATAGAACTTCACACAGCAACCTTAATTTCTTTCTGTCCTCCACAATTTGACATCTCATTCACATGAAAATTAGTTCTGAATTACTTTGAAACCCTCCCAAAGACATGTTGACATTGGTGCTTACATTTCCACAGGAATATGTGCTGTATTATCCAGGGCTGATCTTTGTCCATCCCCCATGCCTCATGGCACCTGCTTGGAGCTTTATCACTTAAGCTTTCCCTGCCCTCAGAAGGCTGTGTTGCCTGTGTATAGTCTCCCTTCCTGCACTATTCCTATAGTGCAGTGCCTATTCCAAAGTTTATAGGTTGCTCAAGGAAACTGTTGGTTTTAAACTACACTTTAATCACAGATATGAACTGACAAAGCAATTTGCAGAAACATTTGAGTTGGGCTCTTTCCTGAGGATTGACAAAGCTCAGTATCCTGGAGAAGTCAGTTCCCTTTGCATGGCATAGTTGGTAAGTATTTAGTACATCTTCCATTTTGTAATATAATGAGCTTTCAAGAATTTTACTAAAAAGCATGGGCTATCATTGAAGTAACATAACCTACATTGCTTCTTTTTCTATCAAAATATCTATGTATTTATCTGCTTATAATCTGATATGTTCTAGTTGTACCTTCATGATCTCTGACATGCCAATAGCAAGACTTATAATGACACACACACACACACACACACACACACACATACCTTCACAGGCACACATATACACACACATGTCTATCCCAGAAAAATTGTGCATAAATACTTATATACACATATGTATATGAATGCATATATGTGTATATATATACATATAAATATATATATGTATATATATATATACATATATATATATATATATAAGTTTTCTCAACCCTCATTCCTCTAATAGGTAAGAAATAACAAGAGTAATCTGTGTGAAATCAAGTCAACATGTTTTTTTTAAGAAGTGAGTCATGGAAATTAGGAGCAGGATACAAGGTCCAGATACAAGAGAGAAATTAGTAAACTAGAGAATTGTAAAACTGACAAGCTCAAGCTTTACAACCAGTTATTCTGTCTGTTAAGTACTGTCTTTCCTAATTGTTATGTGCTGGGCTTTGGACACTTTACTTGGCCCCTTTAAGACTCACTAATGTAGGGAAGGTGGTTTGTACCATGCAGGTGTATTGTGAGGATTCAGTGGAGCAGAGGCACATAGTGCTTAGGACAGGATCTGCCCAGTGTTACACATGCTCTAACAGCCATTGCTCTAGGATTTTGTGTCATGTCAGTTTCCTGACACCATTGTGTTATGTTCTGAATCAGGAGAAACTTTAGGAACAATAAAACCATGACAAAGAAGAACAAAGACCCCATTCTGAGAAAGCTGAAGGGCACCTGATATAAGACACTGTGGAGTAGAACCTCTCCCTCCTGTGAGGACAATCACACAAACTGGAGGAACTGTAGAGAGGAAAAGCTTCCTCACACCAGGCTGAAACTTCAGCCCGTGTCTCCTGGACCTGCCTGAGCTGTCATGAGCATCTCTGGCTCAGTGCACCACACAGCTGCACTTGGTTCTCTCATGGACATGGACATAATTCTGGATGGCAGGTGGAAAATGAGAGATCTTCCTGGATCTTGCCAGTTTCCTCTTTCGCAGTGACAGAGGAACCCAAATCCTCTCTTCCACCGCCTCCCCTAACTATCCCTACCTCACAGTGTTTCTGTCAATGTGAAAGGCTACTGCAATCCACTGTGACATAAAGGGACACTCACCTTCAGTGTCTGTGGAGGGCTCAGGGGTGTCCTTGGAGCATAGCCAGGCTCCACTTATAATCCTCGAGCCCTGGGCTCACAAGAACTGTCACTGCTGCCGGGGTGTCACCAGCAGGAGTTTGGCTTCTCCAGGGAACAGGCTCCTTCTGTATATTCCTTTCCCAGATGTTAGGTCTGTCCTCTCCCTGGTGTCCTGTCATTTGCTGAGCCAGAAACTTTCTGCTTTTAACTGCAATAACTGAGTTTTCTGGTTTCTGGGACTTTTTCCTCCAAGGTACTGAAAGGCAAAAACTCTTCTGAAACTGACACACTTGGTCTTTGAACACTTCAAAGTTCAATAACATTATTGATGGAGAGATGGCTCAGTGATTATGAGTAATTGTTGCTCTTGCAGAGGATCCATTCTTGATTCCTGGCACATGAATCATGCACTTCAAATATGGTGGCTCAAAAAACATGTACGTCTAATTCCAGGGCATCCAATGCCTCTGTATCACCTCCATGAGCATCAAGCACACATGACACACACACATATATGCAGACAAACACACATAAGACAAAATGAATCCATCTAATAAAAATAAATGTTTAAAAGTAAACAAACAAGCAAACAGAAATCTCAGGAACATGTAGAGTAAAAGATACTCAAGGGCCAAAGTCAGTGGCTGCTCTTATAGTGTGGTGTCCAGGGCAGAGCAGCAATGGGGATTTTTAGAGGTTTTGTTTGCTTCTTTCTCTGAGTGCAGACTTTATGCAGAGGAGTCAACTCCTCCTGCCTGAGTTCTTCTTTTCTCCATTTGTTTGTAGCTAGCTCTCTTTGATGTTTACTGTCAAATGGTTCTCTCTCTAGATCAGATTGGTAAGTTATTGCCCAGATCAATTAGAGCAGGGTTCCATGTATTTCACTCTATGAACCACACATCGGTTCTGGGTCTCTAGCACCAGTTTTGGAAAAGAAGTCTTTAGTTCTCACTTGCTGTTAGGCAGCAGAGGAGACTCAAGGGGAAAGTACTGGACTCAGCATGCACACAGCCAGCCCTGCAGAGCTCACACTTCCCACCTCCACTGCTCCTTTCCCTTCCCAGGGCCTATCCACTTCCTGGTGTGAAGGAATGCACTGGAATAGAAGTCTTTGAGAACTAATATTTAGGAGGCACCTTTTCTCCTCTGCAAGAACATCTGTGCTTCTGTCAGCTGAGGTATTTTGCCCAGAGACACCCTGTGATCTTAGCCCATGGCCTTTTACTTCCCTAAAAGGGAGGCTCTGGTCCCTCTGCAGCATCAGTGTGTGTCTTACTGAAGACTTACTGTCAGCTTCGGACTGTTTGGGGCTGCTGTATAGACACATTTTCTTTCTTTATTTTTCTTCAACCTTAGGGGTCATCCAGTCATTCTCATAAGGAGTTCCCTGGAGGTAGGCCCTCCACTTGCAGGAAGGGCAGAGAAGGACGCTGATCCACCTCTGTCACTTGGAAGCTGAGAGGATCCTGTCCCTGCTGCCCTTCAGCTCCCCTGGGACTCGTGGGGCCTGTGCCTTTTGACTGCTCTTGTCTTAGAGAGAAAATGCTAAATTAGGATTTCTAATGCTGTGAAGAGACACCATGGCCGTAGCAACCTGTATAAAGAAAAACATTTAAGTGGAGTTGGCTTAAGTTTCAAAGGTTTAGTCAATTATCATCATGGTGGGAAACAAGGTAGCATGCAGGTTGTGGAGAGGTGGCTCAGAGTTCTACATCTGGATTCTCAGTCTAGAGGAAGTGATTATTGGGTGTAGTTTGAGCATCTGAGACTTCGAAGTCTGCTCCCATGGACCACTTCTTCCAATAAGACCACCTGTGGAGAGCTGCGAAGCGCCACACCTCAAAGATGGCGCTGGCCGCCGCCCCCCGCCAGTCTGATGGCGAGCACTCTTGAAGTAAACAACTCCTTATTTGGTTATGGGCTGAGTCAACTGGCTTGCTTCCGCTATGTGGGCCTGTTAGATAGCACCACGTGGCTTTACCTGGGTGGCTGACCATACAGTATTTAACCTGTGGGTTGGCTTTCCTCGGGGTCAGTCAGTCAGTCAGAAGACTCTTCAAGGTTCCTGAATAAACTGCTGGAGAAGAGCCCGAGAGTGTGTTGTGTCATTCTTGCTGGTCGAGGGTGGTCGCGACAACCACCCCAATTACTGCCACTCCCTGGGGCCTTTGGGTGTCATTTTCTTTCAAACCACCACACCTAAGGAATCCTACTAACTTATGTTTACTTAAAATTGCACACCATGCATATATATATATATATATATATATATATATATATATATATATATATATATATAATCAATGCCACTTGAGGAGATAATGTTCTATCAAGAGCATCTGGCAAAGACTCCAGTGTCAGACATAAAAAAATGTCTCCTTTCAAGTTGCTGGCTGTGGATGTCCAAGAGTCTTCAAAAATATCACAGGCTGTTACTGTTGTACTTAGTTGCCTTCCAAACATGGAAAGTAAATTCCAATTGTTAGAACTACCATGCATTTGAGACACAAGATTTTGAAGAATTGAGTTTGAGCTCACCTGAAATCCTTCTTCCTAAGGACTGGCATTCATAGTACAAAAAAACCAACCAATCAACCAAAAAAAGTGTGTGTGTGTGTGTGTGTGTGTGTGTGTGTGCATCATATGGGTGTCTGGTGCACATGGAGGCTAGAGAAGGTGTGAGAACTTCTGAAACTAGAGTTAGAGGAGCTTGTTAGCCATCACATGCGTACTGATGGACTGTCATCCTCTGCAAGACCAACAAGGATTCTTACCTGCTAAACCCTTTCCTCAGCCCCACTAGCAAGGATTGCTATCCTTCCCACACATATTGATTATAACACTCCCTTCATCTGGTGCTCACATTTAGCCTGTTCATGTCCACACCCCATCTGGAGAGGTAAGGAAAATGTTGCTTTAGCTCATTTAGGACCTCTCAAATACAGCTTGTCTGTGGGATTTCATAGTGATTATCAAAACTACATACAAATAAAGTTCATTATATAATTTTTTTTTTTTTTTTGGTTTTTCAAGACAGGGTTTCTCTGTACAGTCTTGGCTGTCCTAGAATTCACTCTGTAGACTAGGTAAAATTTTAATTTTGAAAATATGAGAAAAGTACAGAAAATAAACAGCTCTGGATAGAAATGACAGGTGAGGCACTTATGAGAATGACTGGATGCCCAAGTGAACCCTCAGGAAGTCTTTGGTGTTACAGCCCTTCTCACTAAGTATGGGACATGAAAGGTAGTTTGGTTTCTGGTTGAGCTAAGGCCCGAAATTCCTGAGACCCTAAAGGGACAGTCAGTGCTTCGCCTATTCCCAGGGTCCAGGCCCCTGTCACTAGCCGCAGCCCCTCCTCATAGATTTATGGTTTATCAGTCACATACGGGCAATGTCCCAATTCCCTCCACATGTAGAGGACGTGACCTATTGTCATGTAAGCTCAAGAAAGATAGATCTCCATTTTAATGAGGTATGTAAAGGCCTGGAGGGCTTAGTCAATAAGCTTTCCTTCCCAGACATTTCTCCCAGCAAAAGGTATTGAACCTCACACCCACCCTGAGAAGCTGGGCATGGTTTTATGCATCCACTTTCTGCCATGACAATAAATGCCTTAAAATCATGGACTGCCTCTTTTCATTGGAATCTGCCATAGGGAGTCATATAGCCTTCGCCTATAGAGCTGCCATCTAATCTCCTGTAGGTCTCTCTGTGCTCTCAGCCACAACCATGATCAAGCCTGACATCCATCAAGACAAGGACTCCCTCCACTGTGGGACCAGCCAGAGTGTTCCCCCTCACTCCCCCTTCAGGCCCGGGGCTATATCCAGCTCATGGACCCCCATTTCATTCTCAGCTCTTCTGCAGTTCCCAGTGGTGCCTGGGTGTCCAAGAACGAGATGGCCTGAACCAGCTCCAGTTGTCCCACACCTCAGACTGTGCTTTCCCACTGCTGGAGCAGTGTCCTGGGGCTTTCCTACGGCCGGGCACCCACCCAGCAATGATGTGGAGTAGGCTTGGTCGACTTCCTGTGTCCTGCTTCTCCAAGTGGCTGAGACCTGTGGTAGAACAGATGCGGGACCGCATAACCTTATAACTGGTGCCAGCATGGTCTTTAGCCTAGTTGGACATTATTAAAATTTAGCAAAGAGACACTATTTGAGAAACTCACAACCAGGACTATTGAATGCATTCCTTGGGAGAATTTCAACTCTTGACCAGGGAGAAGACAAGAGAAGGTGTGTGTGTGTGTGTGTGTGTGTGTGTGTGTGTGTGTGTGTGTGTTCTTGGCTCCCCTGCAAGGTTCTGTTTGGTACTCTTTCAGTGACTGTTGAGATGTTTCCACTTCTCAGGTAGGACCTGCAGTGAGCTGATGGAGAACTTTGATGAACAGCACATAGAATACTTACAGGAGCCTCCCTGGGAGGCCTGCAGCATAGGGTTCCTGGAGGACAAGGGCTCAGGGAACTTTCTGGAACCTTTTTGTCCTCCTGGGCTGGATGGAGGCTGTGGAGTTCTAAGACCTGCAAGGACCTATCCCTGGACAACGCCACACTTCGTGGGCTTCAGCAAGCAAGCAGCTCCTTTCTGGGCCTGGGCATGGCAGTCTTTACATCAGCAGCTGAACCCCATAAACTTGAGCAGCAGTGGCAGGAGAGAACCGAAGCATGGCTGGTGTTCAGGGGGTTTGATCACCTCGAAGTGCCACATGTTCTGTGTATACCCTGATGGGTAAATAGAAGTGGGAGCCAGCTGCTGTGGTTCAGTGTTCCTGAGCAGTTCACACAACACTGGACTCAGGAACTGTCACTCTCAAGTGGAAGTTGTTTTCCTAACCGTGATGGCAATCTCTGAACAATGACATTTCCCCTGTGTTTTCTTATTAGTTTTGTGACCACACATCAATGTCTTGAATATGTTTGGATTTGCCTTGCATGGTTTAGTTTTACCTGTTCTTTAGATATTGGGACCCTGCAGTGCCAAACACTAGGGGCAGTGAATTAGCTTCTGTCATCCCTGGTCATCTTCACTTTGTAAGAGACCTTCAGATAAAGGACGCTTTCTGACATCCTTCTTCACTTGCGTTCCTGCTCATTGGGTTAGAACAGCCTCTGGGACACAGTAAGTGCTTTGTAAATAAGTAGAGGAGTCAGTGATGGTGGAAGAGCAGTAGAAGGAACAAGAAGAGAGGGAAGGTTTGTGGATCCTTGCAAGATTAAAACTCTGGCATGCAGAACAATACAATTCTAATTCTAGGTGACTGCATGTCCTCTTGCATTTCCTTATGAAGGATGCAGCACGCTAAACTGCATGATAGGAATGATGGGTGCTGGGGACAGCATACCATGACATGGATGGCGTGTGGGACCCTGAGAAGCAGGAGACACATATCTCCAGGGAACCCTCCACCAGGAATAAGGAACTGCCTGCAGGAGGCCCGGATGGTGACATTTCAGAAGCCCACAGGCAGCTTGTTGTAGAGAAGTTGTTCCCATTTCTCTTAACATCAGCCCTGGACTATGGCTGTATAGATTTCATTTGTGTGTGACTGCTCTTCACTTAACGTTGGTGTGCATAATTATTCTGTTAATATCTGATTTTCCTATTTCTTTTTCCTTCTGCTCTTGTGAATTCTATGAGACTAGATGTTCCTTTTTTGTAATAATTATTAAACAATAAAAAATTGAGGCTTAGGGGAACAGCATAGCACAGCCCCAAGGGCACAGGTGCATGCTGTAAAAGCGCTGCTGGAAAATTAACCTAACAACCCAGGAGGAACTCTCCGTTTTGAGAACAATGTAGTAACTGCACAATGGAACTTTCTGATTAATCTTTGACTTGCAAAGAAACTTTGAAGAAATTACGTCTAGAAATAAATTGCAAAATGCAAAAGAGCCACATACTGCTAAAGTCGTACAAGGTCACTTACCAGAAAGAGAAGGAATTTACTGGAACTGTGAAAGTCATTACTATGAGAGACACAATCATGGGGTAAGGGAAATATAGAATAAGGGAACACAAACATGGGATATTTTAATTGAGAAAGAAAAAAAGGTATTGAAGTTATGAAATGAGTTTTGCACAAAATTTGAGAGTGGTTCCTGGTCTCTTTTAGATATGTATGGGTAAGCAAGTAAAACTTAGACTCCTGAAAGAAGACAGAATAGATAAAATCATATGCTAGTAAAACTAAATCAAAACACTGGAACTCTTATGAGAGTCATTGTGTGCAACATGCAGAAGCAGAAGCTTGTGAATCGCTGAGTCTTTCTAATCACTGTCTGATACTTTTGCCCATGTTATGTATCAATAGAACTTAACAGGAAACCACATGTCATTATCCTTGGAACTTTGAGTTCTGAAGGATAATAAGTTTAAAGTTAAAGTTTAAATAATGATAGGTTTGTAATTTTTATTTTGGCCATAGACCTGGGAAAAGGGGAAGCTTGAAATTTTGGGGAACAATTGTAATTCTTAATTCTTTGTGAGATGTCGTTCTTTTGAATTTGACACATCTGATAATGATTATTCAATGCCTCTCTTTCTACTTCTTTTGAATGACAATAAAAGACAAGGGTTAGTCAGAGAGAACAAGGTGCACAACCTCTAGCCTGAGAGAGTGCCAGGGAGAGTGCAAGCACAAGACTGCAAAAGATGGAGAAAGCATAACCTCGATCCTTGAGATAGCCCATCAGCTTATACCCGAAAAAAAAAAAAACGTTGCCTGTGTATTCTTTACGCATTTCCCAGATATTCCTGCTTCTAGTTGAGAACCCTAATCTTGTGTCCAGGCTGGTTCCCTGCACGTGGGATGGTGGGATAGTGAGTATCCCTGTCTACTTCCTAGAGCCTGAACCAGTCTTCAATTATCTAGGACAGGCTGTCTGAAAAAGAACAACAACAACAAACAAACAAACAAACAAAATAAAACAAAAGAAACAAGCAAACAAAAACATAAAATAAAACAAAAAAATGAACCAAACATTTATTATCTTAACCAATTTATTGTTATGATATATTAGAATGGTAAAGCACAGCAATCCCAGTGTTTGTAGCTTTTGTTCACAAAGATCTGGTTGAGAAAAGAAATTTCTTATTGCTCAGGGGACACAGCAGCACTTAGGAACACAAATATTCCTGATGATCAGGACAAAAGGGCTGAGACCGGCATAACTAAGAACTAAAAATGCTTTAATATTTAGTATTGTGGAGTCACGTGTCACTGTGGAACCTATGTAGAAGGAGAAAATAAAATCTGCCCAATAAAAGATAAGGAAACAGGTCATAAGAGTCAGAACCTTCTGGGTAGCTCTGATTTCTGGCCTGGAATTGTTTGCAGACCTAGAACTGTGAAGATAGAGGACACGGGCATGATGTTTATACAGATGGAGAGCCATGGACCCACTGCTCCAGCCCATGAGACTCTGGAAAATGACATCACGAAGAGCCATGAGAGAGAGGAACAGCCACTTAACTGTGTGCTTGGATGGCAGCATATAGCAATATCCAGTAAATATCCTGACTACAGACCTGTTCATGCTACTGCCTGCTGTGATATAGTGCAGCAAGTTGGAGCTTATCAGGGAATTAAAGATCCAAAAGAGGAGGAGAAAGGCAAGAACATGCCATGCAGTGTGTGGCTTGAGCTTTGTCCAAAGGGTGCTCCTGGGACTGATGGTGACAGCCTGGACCACGCTGAGGAGACTTGTGGTACAAATGGAGAGGCCACGGGCAACCCTTTCTAGATAAACTATAGTTTTACAACCAACATCACTTAGGAAGTCTCTGATGTAAAAACTTGTGGCTATGTTTCTTACCCCTATACAATAAATAATGATTGTGTTTACCAAAGCCAAGTGGATGAGTATAACATCTATAACTTTGTTTTCAGGAACCATGATGACTGCACACAAATGTCTCACAAATAAGATGTTGTTTCCTAAAACTCCAAGTCCAATAAGTGAACTAAAAATTATTCCCTCGGTGAGGTCTCTCCAAATCATCTTCATGCTCAGAACTATGAAAACCTTTTGAGAAACACAAGGAAGTAAACATGATGTAGTTCATGCCTGTGGGTTTTCTGTTTTCTTAAGTGAAATGAACAGTATATTATGTAAATGCAGAGTTCTTAAAGTTTTCTGATTTTGTTCTTGGACCTTCTGTTCTTCCTTCTAGAGACATGGAGATGATTATGTTGACAATTGGACATGAGCACCATGTTGATGCCTCCACAGAAGGTAGTTCTTTATATTCTTCATCTCTAAACATTTTCCCATGAGAACACCCAAATAAAGGACAGCATCCTACAGTTACCAAGTCATGATATTGAACATCAGATGCTTCTTATCTTATATCCTCTTTGCAATCTTGTACACACTCATCTCTCAAAGTATGCACTGAGCTCAAAAAAAAATTAGTAGTTTCTTCAAATTACTGTAATACATGGTCAAACAGTGTTGCTTTCCAGGTAACTATATGCAGCTTTTCCCTGTCTGCAAATCTGAATTTGCTTTAGCAATAAATAATAAATAGATTAATTAGTTATAATGGTACATAGCTCATCCCCTTGGAAGAGTATGATTAGTTTTTGTTCCATATCATCTTATTTGTGGGATCATATGAAAAGTAAGCTACCTCTTAGTTTTCTTGACCATTCTCTAAGGACAGTCTCCCAAGGAGACATCTAATCTCAGCTCGAAGGTTAGGCATTATTCCTCTGGACTCCAAGCAGAAGTGCTTCCTACCACTTTGATTTCTAAGGTTTATCAAATCAGTGGTTTTACCAGTCAGCTATGCTATACCCTATAAATGACAACCTACTACCTCAGACTGATTTGGGTAATTTTCTACATGACATCCAATTTTTGTATTCTCCCACTTAAAGTAAGAATTAAAATAAATATCTTCATTTTGACACCATTTTCATAAATTATAAAGAGTTTAATGTGGGAACCTTACGTCTATCTGTCTTCTACACTTTAGTTTTCTTTGCTGCTCACAGAATTTATCTGGGAATCACTACGAGCAGGAGTAACACTTGCACTCACCCTATGACAATGGTACCTGTGATGTTCTCTTCCTGATCTGAGTCCAGCCGTGAGCCTTCATAGCTCAGTGCTGCCCACAGGTCACACATGTGTCTCCTATAGTTCTTCTGAGCCCTCAGGACAGTGCTGTCTGTGAGTCTGTTCTATCAACCTCTCTGTGCAGAGAAGACCTGAGAGATGCTTTAGGACATCTGCTACCTTGTATAACCCTGTCATGGAATGTTTAAAAATGACTTGTACATAAAATCACAGAGATGAACTGAATGAAAAGATGCCTTGGTTGCTCTCATTCCTTAAAGCTCTGGGGAAGTCAATCCAATTTGGAATACTCATTCAGTAACGTTTTCTCTGTTTTCTTCCTTGCACAGGGGAAATAAATTTCCAGGTTTCTATAGATTCACTGAATATTGTGGACTATCTTTAAAGAAATTTATCAATGTGGCTAATTTTTAGTTGTATTATCTCTGTAATGATCTTTTAATAACTATATATTTTTAAAGGTATATCTATTTGTTCTGAAAGATACCATAATATTTATTGAAATAAATGGGTTTTATTTTGGTGAATAGTGTCACTCCTGCTCTGTAAAAATTGTTTATTTACATCTAGCCAAGGAACTATCAGACAGACATATCTATGACATTTCTATATTTCATTTTGTTTCCTTAGTTTTAGTTACTTTGTGTGTGTGTGTGTGTGTGTGTGTGTGTGTGTGTGTGTGTATGTGTGTGTGTGTGTGTGTGTATGTGTGTGTGTGTGTGCGCGCTCATGCATGTATTTCTGGTTACTACATGTGTGCCTAGTGCCTTCAGAAGTTGGAATAAGGTATTAGATTCCTCGGATATTGTTAGCTGCACTGTTGGTGCTGAAAATTGAATCAGGGAACTGTGCAAGAGCAGTAAGTGCTTTTAACAACTGAGCCAGCTGTTCAGCCCACAAATATACACTTTAATTAGCTTCCACAAGCTTCTTGCCTGCACGTTTTTATAATCAATCAGTTCATTAAATGATGAGTTTTGTCACAAATGATGTGGTGGAGGGTTATACATATTCCAGAAACTTGGGTGATACCAAAACATTAGTAATAAAAAGTTCAGGATTCACAAGATGTTTTGTGAACACCCAGTTACAGATGTAAATTCTGTTTTCCCTAATACATGTATTCACCAGTTTCGGTATATTATTGGGCTTCTATAAAAAGTATTCTTCATATGTAAATTATGTTTTGTGCAATAGAGGTATATTTTAGGGAGTCAATGAGCTGACAAACACAATACTTAGGGAAGTTCTAAGCATGCTTTAAAGATCCATTTTCTAAAATCAGCGGTTAATGTTAGCATATGGTCTCATATCTGTTTTGTATTATTCTCATATTTCATAGTTTAGATTAGAACTAGGAAAGGAGAAATTCACAATAAATGAAATCATGACAGAAGAAAGAGTACACTATCCCCAAAGGATTGAAGTTACTAGAAGTTACACAGTTCAGATTAAAGTTCTCAGCCTTCAAAGGGAAAATCACACAGATAGTGCAGAAGCTGTGGGAGCAAGAGCTTCCTACTCCAGGCTGCACTGCAGGTGTCTCTGTCTCCTACCCCTGCCTGTCCTGTGTAAGGAGCAGATCACCCACAGTGACCATACACACTGTCCTTATGGACACAGAAGCAATTCTGGATTGCATTTAGGAAATGATCTTCTCCCCACTCTTGCCACTGTCCCCTCTCAGAGTGACAGAGAGCCTGCATCCTTCTCTCCCATACATCAGTCCTCCAAGATTTCTTTCAATGTTGAACGCAGTCCCATTCCCCATGACATGGCAGGACTCACCTGTGCAGGGCTCAGGGTGGGTGCCCTCATAGCACAGTCAGGACCTGCTTATCAAGCTCAAATCCCTGTACTCAAGCAAGGTGTCAGGATGTCCTCAAAAGCAGTTTGGCTTCATCAGGGGAAAAGGCTCTTCTGTCTCCATCCCTGAGGGTGATTCTGCCTTCTCCCTGGTGCTCTGTAATTTGCTGAACCCAGAAACTTTATGATCCCAATTACAGTGTCTGTGAGGAAGGAAAAGGGTGATGAACAGTGTCCAAACGATTCTGGCCCTTTGAACTTAACTCCAATTTTGCCTCTTTCCCTCCATGTAGCCCCAAACCAAGAAATACTTTGATAACACAAAATGATCACTTTCTGAATAATTTTCAAGCTTATTATTTAGTAATAATCAAGTATCATTGAGTACTAGAGCCAAGGGCTATCTTCACTGTCATGTTCAGACACCGTAACAAGGAGCCTGTGGATCTGCTGTGCTCTCAGCACTACTTTGAATGTCTGCTGCATGCTTTATAGTTGTTCTTGATGATTTATTTTTCTCATTTATTTTCTTTTTGCTGCTTAAGTTTTTCATACAAAATGTTTTGATCATGTTATTTCCATTATCCAATATCTTCCACATCCACTATTCCACCCTACTCATCTAATTTTAGGTTTGCTCTCCACTATAAAAACAATAAAACAAAACAACATAAATACCGGAATCAAAAATACTGAAAGGAATCAAACAAAAATATCAAAGGAAAAAACAGACACAAACAAAACGGGAACCTGGATGATTTCCTTTTGTGTTAGACAACTGTACCCGGGCATGAGACTTGCCCTAGAGTGTGGTTGAGTGTCACTTAGTGACATTTCATTGGAGTAAAACGATTGTCCCATTTCCAGCAGACATTAATTGCAAATAGGTTCTTGGCTGGCAGTGGTGTCTCCTTCCTCTTTTAGTGCTGGGTCCCCTGTCTCAATTGAAACTGTGTAAATCTTGTGTGTCCCTCCTCAGTCTCCTTGAATTCATATGTGCATACCAGCTGTATGAAGACACTGTAATCTATCACCTCTGTCTCTTCCAATATTTCTGCTTCCTCTTCTGAACAGAGATCTCTGAGACTTAAGGCGAGAGTTGATGAAACATCCCATTTAGGACTAAGTGCTTAAAAGTCTCTGCACATTGTCCAGTTGTGGCTTTCTCTTTTAATCTCATCAACCGAAAGAAGAAGTTTCTCTAATGAAGGGTGAGCGATGCACTTATCTATGGGTAGGACAATATGTCACTAGGAGGTATTTTATTGCTATGCTCCTTTATCAGAATAATTGTAGTAGATTTTCCTTATACCCATGACCTATCTAGTCTCAGGTTCTTGGCCATTTTAGCAGCATCTCCATGGGTTCATGGAGAGAGTCTGAAATACATACAAAAATTATGGCTACTTCCATGAGATTTGTGTCACTATTGGAGAAGTATGTGTTGTAGGCGTGTCGCTGCTGTAGGGAGCAGTGTTTGTAGCTATATGATGTTGATGGTTATCTTTCCCCTCTAGTGGAATGTAGACTACCTTCATGCACCTTGAATGTTGTCAGTAGGGGTGAAGCTTCTGGTTGGGAACCAGCTTGAGTTCTCTTGTTTGAAGACATGTGGTACCCTCAGCAGTAGGGTCTTAGCACCGGGTGGTGGAGAGCAAACAATACCCATGGCAACATCCTGTGATGTTTTGAGAGGGACCATAGGACCCTCTAGGTCAGTGACTCAAGTAGGTGTAACCCACTCATAGCACAGGAGGTATTACTTGGTGTCATAAGAAGACTAGTTATGGCATTGTTTCTTCCATTATATGGTGACTCTACTTAAATTTCTTTTATATATGAACATAATTTAATAAGCATCTATAGTAGTAGGTTTCTATACAGCTTTTCAAAGGACCATCTTTAGTTAGTTGTGCCTCTGTGTTTTCTTTTACCTTTCACCCAACCTCCCTCATTATTTAATCCTTTTATCTCCTTATAACACTATATTCTAATTCCCTTTCTTTTGGAAACCCCATTTTCTCCCCTGATCCATAACTAGGCACCCAATCCCTGGAATTATACAGCTTATGGCACATATAATAAAAGCTTAAAAGCTACCATACACGTATAATAAAGAGTATGTAACATTTGACTTTTTAGATCTGGTTCACCTCAATTAGGGTGATTGTTTCTAGCTCCATCTATTTAATACTTTTAAATTTCATTTTTCTTAACAGTTGAATAATATCTCACTCTGTAAATGCACCCTATTCTCGTTATTCATTTGTCAGTTGATGGACATCCAGGAATGAACATGGAAGAACAAGTATTTCTGTAGCAAGTTGCAGAGTCTTTGTGAATATGAGCATGCTTGAGAGAGCTGGATTATGAGGTAGATTAATTCTTGGCTTCTGGAGGAACCTCTATCCTGATTTCTGTAGTGACTGCACACATGTGGACACCCACTAATAATGAACAATTGTTCTGCTTTCTTAAAATTCCTGTCAGCATATACAGACAGATAGGGCCTGTCTCCTGACACAGAAACTCAGAGGAATGGCCAGCTCACCATGGCTCCCTCAGCTTGCTTCTGTATACAAGGCAGAGCTAGACACTCAGGGTTGGGCATTACCCAGTAAGAGCTGAACCCTCCCATATCAACCATTACTTAAGAAAATATCCCAACTAACAGGTCTATAGTCCATTCTTGATAGGGACATTTGCTCAGTTGAGGATCCTCTTCCAGGATCATCCTAATGTGTATCAAATTGGCATGAAACTAAACACGCTGCTAGCTCCTGCATAATTTGCAGACAGGTGTCACACAGTACACCCTTTTGTCCAAACAGCTTTCCTTACAGATGTTCGTTGCAATGAGTCATTGGTCTAGTTTGAGGCCTTTGACTTCTGCTACGGTATTAATACTGGATTCTTACCAGGATGCCTCTTAGATATATTCTTGTTGGCCTGGATCATAAAGATCCTCTAACTTTGGATCTTCAGGACTAGCCTCTTAATGTGCTCCAGCAGTTCAAAGGTGGGGTAAATGTTGGGGTGGACTAACTTAGAACCTGGGTCTGGGCCTGAGTTAGTCAGCACACTTGCTCTCCTGAGCACTTGTCCCAAGGGCCAGCTTCCCCACACTTCCCAGGTGAGGGGTGGGGTCAGGTCTCTGGTGCTTTCATCCTCTGGGCTAGCTCTCTCACCTGCAGCAGGTGGGAGTGGGTGACAACAGGGGTATTTCTCCTATACCCATGCCACCACATAGCAGATGAGGTATGGAGCCAGCTCTATTGTGCTGCTTGGGTGAGGTATTGGGCCAGAAATGTGGAGTGCCATAGCTGGCAAGCTGGCAAGCTGTCTTGCACCCACACCACCAGAGCCAGTTCTCCCTTGCTGCCTAGGGGCAGGGTCAGCTCTCCTGAGGGTGATAACTGGCAAGAGGTGGGGGCAGCTCTGCCACTGCATGCAAGGGGTGGGGCAAGCTCAGCTCAGTCTAGTACTCAGACATCAACATGGTCTTTCATCTTCTACATCCTAGGTGTTCTTATGTGATTGCTTTAGAGTTTTCTGCCCTGTAGGCCTCAGGAAGCCTAAACTATAGGAACACTGGCTTGCACCTAAGGTTGGTGACAGTGCTTGACTTTAGTTATTATTGCCTTTCAACTTCTTTTCTCTTTCATTACATATGAGGAGACTAGATTTTATCAATGCACTAAAGGAAGCCCCAAGTACCTGTTTACAGAATTATGCTATAATCTTCCATCACAAGCATAGGGGTGTTCACTTATAAAGGTAAACTAGTGAATGCTTAATGATTGTGTTAGAGACTGGAAATTCTTAAAAATGACTACCCTTAAGCCAGATGTACTGAACACCTTTGATCCTCATACTTGTGAAGCAGAGGCTGGCAGATCACTGTGAGTTCTAGTCCAGGTTGTTTCACATAGCTAGTTCTATCCTATCCTTGGTGAAATAGTAAGACTTATTTGTTTCAAAAACAAACAAGGAGAGAAAAAAAAACAAAACAGAACAACAAGCAAACCCTCCCCAAACAAACTTAGAGCTTGCCAAAAATGATCACCTTACCATGTATAACTATGAAAACCTGTAATCCTAGGGTTTCTCTGTGTAGCCTTGTCTGTCCTGGACCTTGCTCTAAAGACTAGGTTGGACCCAAATACAGAAATCCACCTGTGTCAGCCTCCTAAATTCTGTGATTAAAAGCACGAGGCCAGGCTTCCAGAGGATTTCTAAAGTTATGAAAGGTACTTCTATCTGTCTAAGCTTTTTAGAGACACAATATTAAAAACTCAGGGGTAACCCACTCTGGGGTTGTCTGTTGCTGATCATGGAGAAGAGAAATTCTTCTTGTATTTGTGGAGTGACAGCTGGTAGTCTCATTCTAAGGCTCAAAGCCTCTCAGAACCTTCATTGCCTAGTAATGAGAATGAACTGTTGCCTTTTAGAGGAATCATCTTGTGGGTTGCCCTGGTGCTGTTTATATTTTGATGTTATTTCTGTTTCTTCAAGAGGGGCTGCCTCCAACAAACTCAGGTGATCATGGACTCAGGTGATCTCACTGTCTGAATCTTCTCCCCATTCTGACTTGTCAAATAAAGGCTAGCGCCAATGATTGGGCAGTGAAAGGAAAAGATGGGATGTGAGGTCTCAGATAAAGAGGATAAGAGAGAAGAACAGAGGAACAGGAAGTTGAAGGAAGGTGGAGCAGAACTGCATGGCCTGGAGAAGCTGCAAGTAGCAAGGAGTATCCTAGCAGGGGAATGAATTAGTATAGTGGTAGATCTGCCCGATCTAGGCATACAGCTTATAAATATAGTAACTGGGCGCTGTGTTTTTTATACGGACTTATTGAGGTAAGAAATTACCGCAACAGAATCATGTAGTACAAAAGAATGAACTAAAGGGCTGCCAAATCTCCTCACTGGGAAAGCATGCTGAAGGTGAATGCTGGGTCAGGCCTGCCAGGGTAAAGCTTCCCAGTTTGTATTTGTACTTTAGGGATCCTGTAGTTCTCAACTTCAAGGAAACATGGCAAAGACTTCAGTTGTCACTGTCACTCTGTCAGAAAAGTGTGCAGTGTCTCGGCCCTTGAAGTGTAGTTTCCTTCTTCCATAGTTATTACATTTGCTTGGGTCAGAAGTACTCCTAGCAGTCATTAGGGTTTAACTTTTCAAAACAAGTATGTGAACCAACAATACAAACAATGAAAAAAACAAAGAAAAACAACATAAAATCCCAACTAGTTTCTGTAACTAGTTTCCACTTTTCCCAGAGCCATCCCCCTCCGCCCACATTTCTAAGCTATGAACCAGCTAAGGTGCCCACTTGGGTTTGGGACTCAGCATCTAAAGAGAGTAAGACAGCATTTTGGAAGGAGTGAGGAGAATGTATGGACCAGAGGAGTATTGGACTTTTGTGATGGATCTATTTTCTTCAAGAGTGATGTGGCTGTTAGCATGTTAGCATTCCTTGTATGCTCCACCCAACAGTTACTAAGCAACAGCCAGGTAGGCCTGGCTTGCTATACAAGAGACTGGCTTCCCTTTGCTCTCTCTGAGTCTCTGACTCTCTTCTTTCTTTCATCCTTTTCTCCCTCTTTTCCTTCCCCTCTACCCTCTATCTCTATCACTCAGATTAAACACATCTTTCTTTACACCTTCTCCATGTTCTTACATCACTTCCTTTTGAGTCTGATTATACAGAGTGATTTAGAAGGTGCTTGATTTGTCTGTGCCTGGTCCTTTGTATCAGACATTAGAAAAATAGCTCTAACAAAAGAGCTGTGAGACTAACATAAGCAATAGATGTTACCTACAGAAAAGTAACATTTACATCAGACAAGGAAGTGGAGGGGTGGTAAAGAAACATGCTTGTCTTGCAGATGAATCTGGTTCCTTACCCTACACCCACATCATAGGATGCATGACAGTCTGAAGCTCTAGTTCCTAGTGACCCAATGCTCTCTTCAGGCCCATATGGACACCTATACAAATGTGGCATATACTCACACAGGCACATACACATAAATATAATTAGAAAACAAGCTATTTAATAATCTGTAGCACAATACAGTACATACCAGTTACTCAAAATGTTTTGTGCACACAGTGCCACCAAGCAAAGTATAAATAGTATTCATCATTGTAAAGGAGAGCCATGCAGTTCCCAGTGTTTCCAGTCATATGTGACAGAATTTTTTTTTTTTTTTTTAAAAAATAAGGCAAAAACTTACCTCTAAAGGTTCAACAATTTCATGGTCAATAATTATACCATTAAGTACTTTTCAGAATGTGTCCATCAGATTCTTAGAAATGTGTCACTCTCTTACTGTATGGATCAAATTTAAGTACATAAGCAGTGAATTTTCGTTTAGATATATGTAGAGTCAGATCCTTCCAGAGCTCCTTGGTGGTACAGAGCTGCATGGAGACATGTAGAGCACCGGGCAGTACAAAGGACACCTGCAGAGCAAGCTTTCTCGGCTTCAGCCACTCATTGATTCATTTTAAAAAGACAAACGCACATTTGTCTATAGTAACTATAGTTGAGTATAAAATAAAACTGTACTGTGTATTTGTTATCTAATTTATTCCACATCTCTAGTGTTTATACCTGCAAAGAACTTTCACAAATATAACACCTATGAAGTTATCCAGGGCATTTAAGTTCTGTGACTGCTATAGAAGCCAATAGTTTGGCTTCTATTGACTGAGTTCACAGTACATATTGTTCTTTCATAATTCTATAAAATATTTTCTGTGGATGGATACTTAACAGACACTTTGAAGTCCAAAATACCCTCGTGGCATTAATATTTGGAAAGCACATCGTTTAAAACAAGCTATGGACTTTCTTGGGCTAACATGATCAGAGCACTATGAATTTTGATAAAATTTCCAAAATTCATCTGCATGCTTCCAATCTTGGTAGTAGTAAAACCAGTTTTACAAATCCTTTTTAGACCTATTTTCTCAGTGCTGGAGCATTGTTTGGTCTTCCAGAGAAACCTGGTTCAGTTCTACTAACCAGACATTGGTTCAGAACCATCCCTGTAACTTCAGTCAGTCATTGGATTTTTGATGATCTCTTCGAGCCTCAGCAGACATAGGGCATGCATATGCTACACAGTTATAAATGTAGACAAACTATCCATACACAACAAATTAATACAAATTAGAAAGGTTTAAAAACTCCATTCAAAAGAGTAGCAAATAGAGAATGAAATCTCTCTGTCACTGTAGCAAACTAAGGTCATTCTCTCTTAGCTCAAGGCTGTAAAACAATTGGAAGAATGGCTGAAGCTAAACACATGCTTAAACTGCTTTGTGGGGTTTGTCTTACCCACAGTACTGCATAACAGAGATTTCTTTGACACTTTTGGACATATAAATCAGAGATATTTTCTCAGTTTCTCCCACTGAGCATGCCGAAATTTAACTAGAAGTCCACTCCTGTGAAGTCCACTCCTCCTTAGTCCACAAAGGAGCTAAAAGTTGCATAACCAAGGTCAGAAAATTTTGAGTATTTGCCATCACCAGTCTGTCCAGTAGAAGAAAACAAAACAGAGCATCAGAAGGAGGACACTCTGAGCAGCTCTCAGCTCAGGGGGAGTTCTGTAGAGAAGCTTGGAGTTCTGAAGGTAGAGGACATGTTGGTGGTGTTTTTGGAGAAGAAGTACCATGTAGCCACTAGCCCATCCCATGGCACCCTGAAACACTGTATCTCTCAACACCATGAGAGGGAGAACAATCCATTTTATTTTCTGACTTTCCAGAGTAAAATACCAATAATCATCATCAATTATATGTTGTGATATATTCAGACCTGTACTTGTGATGGAATAGATTAAATTCATACTTACTAAAGCATTGAGTTTCCAAAAAATGAGAAGAATGGAAAAATGTGCCATGTAGACTTTAGCCTAAGCCTCCTCCACCCAGATGCTCTGAGATTGATGATGATGGCTTGGACCACAGTGAGGAGACTGCTTGTGTAGATGGACAGGCCCTGGGCCACCCTCTCCAGATAAACAATGATCTTACAGTCTATGTCATTTAGGAAGTTTCTCAAACCAAAAGTTGCTATTGTCTTTGGCAATCCTTTTGCAAGAAGGATTAGAATGTTTGTGAAAGCCATGTGGATCAGAATAAGGTGTATGGGTTTCTTCTCAGGGCTTCCCCAACAACTGAACATATAATTCACAGAAACAGACATGTTCCCCAGAGTACAGACCACAGTCATAAAGAGGAAAATTATGTTCTTAATATACTTCAAAAACATATCTTCCTTCCTAGGTAGAAAAACTTGTATCTAGGATGCAAACATTTTTTTGAAGGAAGCCTCTGAAATTCTAGACATGGGTCTGGACAGCACATTTTGTACCATAGCAGTTTCTGGAGTTCACAAAGCAGGAATGGAGACACATAATGTTGCAGATTAGGTCCCTAAAACTTGTCCTTCCTGTGGCTTCTAGGATATTTTGAGTGTACAAACAGGGGAATTTGGTAGCTGGTATTTAACCTAAAATTTTAAAGAAATATTTTTGAGCTTTACACTAACAAAGTTGTCTTGTTCAAATTTGTGTGTGTGTGTGTGTGTGTGTGTGTATCTGCATGCCTGAATTGTCCTTGTTATCCCTCACCATAGTTGAATTGTATTCAAAGTTTCCATTACCAAAAATTCTTCCTGTTTCTCATTCTATTTCTTCCTATTTCTCATTCTATTTCTTCCTATCTACTCACCCAATTCCCACATCTTTCCTCACATCACATGCAGACACTGAGAAATCCTGCTGTTTTATACCTGTATCATCTCTCACCTTTAGTAATTTTACTTTCCACATCTATCTTCCTTTGTTTGATATTCCTTTATCTACATCTTGAATTGCACAACAATTTCTAGGATGGCATTTGAATTCAAAGCTTGATAACTTCAATTTCTACATCTTAACATGTTAAGTTTTTTATAGTGACCATTATGTGATTTCCCTCTGCATGAATGTTTATTAGATATTTTTTAATATTGTTCTCAGTGTAATGTTTCCAGATAAAGCCCCACAGTTAAAGCTGAATTACCAGAAGATGTCCTGAAAAAGACTCTTATGTGAAAAATTCATGTAACCTCCAGGTTGCAGCCAGGGACAGTGCCCTGTAGCACCCTGGGATGCTTCCTAAGAGAGTGGGTATGAGGGTGCTGTGATCTCATTGGATGAGACAGGGCATTTCTGACTCCAGTGAGGGACCTCAACGTAAGAGAGTATGGAACACCCATGGATGAGCTGTTGCTGATGAGAGAGATGGCAGGAGGGGATTAATGAGCTTCTAAAAGCTGCCTTGAGATGAGTGAAGTTTTTGGGTTATGAGTTCTCAAAATATTCTCGATATGGTTGCATGTAGCACCATATGGTTGGGACATACCATTGTGAGCAAGGACTCTCCATCTAAGAGGTCGTGGTGGCATTTGCCTCTGTGGGACCTTGCGAGCAACAGTTATGTCAGCTTGTTTTATAGTCTGCTTCTCCTGTTTCTTTTCCAACATGTTTGTCAGGCAGGCTGCTTTGTTCTACACCAGTTCTCACTGACTTTAGGACTTAGACCTCAACAGGATGTTATTATTCATGTTTGGGAACTCCATTCTCATTTCTCAGGGATGTATGATCAGCTTCGGTCAGAGTTGGCCTACTCACAAGATTGTCTTAAATGTCTTTATCCTCATGATCTTATATCAGCCCTGTAGGTTTTGTCCCATGTGGCTTAAGACTCTAAAAATGTCCATTATTGCCTTTTAACTGCCCCTCTGAACAATAGCTAATTGTTGCTTGTATCATGGAATCATAGAAATCATAATATCGTGAATATCTGAATATAATGAAGTATGCTCTGGACATTAATAGGAAGCTCACCAGCATTTGTTATTATCTTTAACATACACTTTAACTGTTCTTTCAAAGATTGGAGTCTGTAAAAATTGTTGCAATCAATAACTTCAAGTCTAGGTGGAAAAATTAACATTTTCTGTTTGTTTAATGTTAGCTTTCCTGGGGAATCCTCCATGTCAAGTCCTTTATTCCCATTTCCAAACTTTAAATCACACATAAGACCAGCCTCTGACACTTCTAGTAAGTGATTCATTTCTACTGGAGTGGACTATCAGAGAGGTAACTCATCTCCTACATTATTTGGGAAATGTTAAAGGAAGTTAATTTAAAAGACAGGATTGATTTGTGTTTAGATAGATGGATGTTCCCATGATGAGTTTAACTCCCAAAAGCCTGAGGTAGGTTATATCCATTCATCCTGGTTCTCTAAAAGCATGCAAACAAACAATCAAGCAAAATGAAAAAGCTTGTTGCTCTTTGCTGTTTAGTTCTGGGAAAAAGTTAAGATGAACAGTTTCAGGATGTGCTAGTTTACAGCTTGGAAGGATTCCTTCCTTATAGCAGGAATTCTCAAGATGATAATGATGAGCATTACACTTTGTGCTTTGTAATCCTCCACATGCTGAAGACATACAATGACTGTAGTTGAGATAAATATTTATAATATTAGTTGACATAATCAAGAGACTATAAAGATGAATCCAGAAGGGACATTTTCCATTTAGGAGTAATAAAGGTATTGTAAAAGAAAACATGTGCCAGTACTTAAATAATAATGGAAACGTATCAGAAGTAAAAAGTACAAACTTTACAAATACCAGTGCGTCTGTTGGAGTGACAATGCTGGCAAACATTTATTTTTGTGTATTTTCTTTTGTCTTGTTACATTTGGGACAGAGGCTCCCTATGAAAACTATTGAAAAACATCTATACTGACATAGTCTCTCTAGTGCTGATATTACCTATTTGTTTCATTATTGTCTCTCATTTTTGATAGACATCTGAAAATCTCTATCTTTCTGATTCCTTTAAAAATTATAAGGAGGTAACCTTACGCACAGCTCCACCCAGAGCTCTGTAGTGACTCCAGCCTGAAGATAGACAACAATGCCTCAGCATTTCTGTGTCTCCTAGAACTTGTTTCCTTTTTGACCTCTCTGGACCCAGGGACCAGCCTTGTCAGGGTTAGAAGGAAAGTCAAAGACCCAAGGCTCACAGAGCCTCTCAACTACTCCCTGGCTTAGTCAGAGAGAGACTTCAACTTTAATGAATCCATGGCACAGCTGAGGGCATCTAAGATCTTACCTCTGTGCACTCACCTGGACCTCTGTGGTGAAGACAGGCTCTGGAGCAGCTCTGGGTAGATGATACTTGCCAGGTCATATTTGTACTGTCTGGATCTGTGGGGCTCTTGGCTGTCATTAGGTACTGCAGACTTCAGGTTTCATGTTGTCACAGTATGGGGGAAGGAAGGCCAAGGCAGAGCCTAAGTCCCTGAAGTACACCTTCTGTCTCTCCCACAGTGATGACATCTGTTTTGCTCAGAAGTTATTTCCAGATTAATTAGTGTTTAATTGTTTTGAGAGGAAGGATGTAAGGTGAGAAAATGAACAATTGACCAATTCTAGAGGAGGACTGTGCTGCTTCAGTCTCTCTGAGCTCATATGTTCCTTTCTTAGGTGATTCAGAGGACATTGTTCTTCAGATTCTCTTCATCCTCTCTGGCTCTTACAATCTTTCTGCCTCCTCTTCCAAAATATTCCCTGTGTTCTGAGGGAAGGGATTTGGTAGAGACCTCCCAGGTAGACTCACCTTCTGCCTAATATCTGCATCTGTTCTATCTGCTTCTAGAGGAAAGTTCTCTGATGATGACTGGATAACACAGTGATCTATGACTATAGAATATTGTTGAGAGTCATTTTATTAGTTGCTATGGACCAGGATTTCTCGCGGGGTCCATGTTCCGCGGGACAAGGGATTCTGGCCAGGTGGGCACGGGATTCGGCTTTGACAAACAGACTACACACGAGTGGTGTAAAATCTGAGTGTATTTCTTTTAAAAATGACATGAGGCTTTTACAATCATTGCAAAAGAGAAATAAAAAATGTGGCAGGTCAACAGTTGAGGTACCTCTGAGGCTATCTGAAACATACTGGGTCTAAAGTAGCAGCTATCTCTTCTGAACTGGTGCTGTTCTGGGCCCGGGGGACTGCGAGAGATACATGAATCTGAGTCCTAGCCCATCTAAGTTCTAGTGCTAGTCCTGCATGTGAGTCTAAGTCCTTCTTCCTCCAGTCTTAGTGTTAGACTGAAGTCACATAGGCAAGCGACCCCCACACACCAGGTCAACAGGGTCTGGTAGCTAGGTATGAAACAGGAGGAAGAGGGGTGGAGCACTCCCTGTTGAGGTATTCTTATGCTAATTCTCTGGTTCTTGCTGGAGGCAGGCAGAGGGGACTTAGAGTGAGAGAAACCTTTCAATTACTCTCTAGTACTTAAAACATTAAACTAAGATAGTTGGAAACATTGGTGAAGGTCAGAAAGCAATGTCTGAATTTTCTCTTGCTAGCTGTAAGAAAATGATATCTTGGTGAGTTCCTAGCACACTAGTACGAGAACATATCTGGGCCACCTCTGAGTTTGGGGTGCCAGGCGACAATGTGGAGGCAGGAGACTGACTTTCCTTGAAGTTTACGCCTCAGATACCGCCTTCATGCAAAGTGTGCGTGGCAATTGGTATGTTTTTTTTAAAGACCAGTAGTGCTTAGTTTTACTTAGGCTTATGAGCAATTAATTCTCTGTTTGTTGTTGTTGTTGTTGCATGAGCAGTTTTGGGTATATGTATATTCTTGGAGTAGGACCCTAAGTAACATTGGACATTGATTGGTTTTCCTCCATAAGTTCTGTGCTCTCAGTGCCCTGGCACTTTTTTCAGGCAGGACACATTGTAGGTCAAAGTTTTTGTGGTTGAGTTGGTGGGCATGCTTCTCTCTTTGAAACCTATAAGAATACCTTCCCACACCAAAGAGTTTAGAATATAGGGGTGAAGGCTCCCTGCACATACCAGCTCAATGTGTCCATGGTCAGTGAGCTGTGTGGGTGTTGTTCTTCACATATGGGTCCCTGATATCAGTTTTAAGGGTGTACCCCTTTGTCTTAGCAGCCATCTGAGTTTTGGGGCATTTTTATAGGACATGCTTAGCAAACAACTCAACTGAATGCAGCCCAGTTTGGCCCCTGGACATCTTACCAGTCTAAAGGAGATAGATATTTCACACTTAGTATTCCTCATTACTAGGAGTCCTCATTAGGATCATCTTCATAATAACGTAAATAACTCCCTTAAAGAAATACAGTAGAAGAGAGGTAAACAGGTAGAAGCCCTTAAAAAGGAAATACAAAATCCCTTAAAGAACAACAGGAAAACACAATCAAACAGGCAAAAGAAATGGACAAAACCATTTAAGATCTAAAAATGGAAATAGAATCAATAAAAAAAAATTACAAAAGGAGATAATTCTGGAAAAAGAAAACCAAGTAAAGAGATCAGGAGTCATAGAGGCTAGCATCAACAATAAAATACAAGAGATAGAAGAGAAAATTTCAGGTGCAGAATATACCATAGAAAACATTGACACAACAGTCAAAGAAAATGCAAAAAGCAAAAAGCTCCTAACCCAAATATCCAGGAAATCCAGGTCACAATGAAAAGACCAAACCTTAGGGTAATAGATATAGAAGAGAGATATTTTCTTTATTTACATGTCATATGATTTTTCTTTTCCCAGTTTCCCCTCCCAGAAACAAACAAATAAATAAACAAAAACAAGAACAAACCTCTGTTGGCTCCCCCCTCCCCATGCTTGCCACCCCACCCTCTTCCACTTATTGGCCCTGGCATTCCCCTACACTGGGGCACAGAACCATCACAGGACCAAGGGCCTCTCCTCCCATTGATGATTGATTTTGCTATCCTCTACTATACACATGCTGCCAGAACAATCAGTCCTACCATGTATACTCCTTGGTTGGTGGCTGAGTCCCTAGAAGCTTTGAGGGTACTAGTTAGTTTATATTGTTGTTCATCCTAGGGGACTGCAAACCCTTCAGCTCCATTGGTCATTTCTCTAATTCCCTCATTGGGGACCCTGTACTCAGTTCAATGGATGTCTGTGAGTGAGAGTGAAGATTTCAAACTTAAAGGGCCAGTAAATATTTCCAACAAAATTATAAAAGAAAACTTCCCTAACCTAAAGAAAGAGATACCCATGAACGTATAAGAAACCTACAGAACTCCAAATAGATTGGACCAGAAAAGAAATTCCTCCTGGTATATGTTAATAAAAACACCAAATGCATTAAAGAAGGAAAAAAATATTAAAAACAGTAAGGGAAAAAGGTCAAGTAACATATAAAGTAGGCCTATCAGAATTACACCAGACTTCTCACCAGAGACTATGAAAGCTAGAAGATCCTGGGCAAATGTCATACAGACCCTAGAGAGCACAAATGTCAGCCCAGGCTATTATACCCAGCAAAACTCTCAATTACCATAGACAGAGAAAACAAGATATTTTATAACAAAACCAAATTTACAAAATATCTTTCCACAAATACAATCCTACAAAGGTCAATATATGGAAAACACCAACAGAAGGTACAAAACTATACCCTAGAAAAAGCAAGAAAGTAATCTTTTAACAAACCCAAAAGAAGATAGCCACACAAACATAATTCCACCTCTAACAACAAAAATGACAGGAAGTAACAGTCACTTTTCCTTAATATCTCTTAATATCAATGGACACAATTCCCCAAATAAAGACATAGACTAACAGACTAGGTACACAAACAGGGCCCAGCATTTTGCTGTATATAGGAAACACACCTTAGTGACAAAGACAGACACTAACTCAGAGTAAAAGGCTAGAAAATAATTTTCCAAGCAAATGGTCCCATGAAGCAAGCTGGATTGGCCATTCTATTATCTAATAAAATTGACTTTCAACCAAAAGTTATGAAAAAAGATAAGGAAGGGCATTTCATACTGGTCAAAGGAAAAAAAAAATCTACCCAGATGAACTCTCAATTCTGAACATCTTTGCTCCAAATGCAAGGGCACCCACCTTCATAAAAGAAACTTTACTAAAGCTCAAAGCACACATTGAACCCCACACAGTAATAGTGGAAGACTTCAACACCCCACTCACATCAATGGACAGATCATGGAAACAGAAACTAAACAGAGACACAGTGAAACTAACAGAAGTTATGAAACAAATGGATCTAACAGATATCTATAGAGTATTTCATCCTAAAGCAAAACAATATACCTTCTACTTAACATCTCACAGTACCTTCTCCAAAACAATTGCTCACAAAACAGGCCTCAACAGATACAAGATTGGAATAATCCCATGCACCCTATCAGATCACCACAGACTAAGGCTGGTCTTAAATTCCAACAAAAATAATGGAAGCTCACCTACACATGGAAGCTGAACAGCACTCCACTTGATAATAACTTGTCAAGTAAGAAAAAAGAAGGATATTAAAGGCTTTTTAGAATTTATTGAAAATGAAGACATCGTACCAAAATTATGGGACATAAGGAATGCAGTGCTAAGAGGAAAACTCATAGCTCTGAGTGCCTCCAAAAAGAAACTGAAGAGAACCTATACTAGCAGCTTGCCAGCACATCTGAAAGTTCTAGAACAAAAAGAACCAAATGCACCCAAGAGGAATAGATGGGAGGAAATAATCAAACTCAGGGCTGAAACCAACCAAATAGAAACAAAAAGAACTATACAAAGAATCAACAAAACCAGAAACTGGTTCTTTGAGAAAATCAACAAGATAGATAAACCCTTAGCCAGACTAACCAGAGGGCACAGAGACAGTATCCAAATTAATAAAATCAGAAATGAAAAGAATGACATACCAACAGAAACTGTGGAAATCCAAACAATCATCAGATCCTACTACAAAAGTTTATACTCAACTAAATTAGAAAATCTGGATGAAATGGACATCTTTCTAGACAGATACCAGGTGCCAAAGTTAAAATAGAGTTAGATAAGCCATCTTAATAGTCCCATAACCCCTAAAGAAATAGAAGCAGTCATTAATAGTCTCCTAACCATAAAAAGACCAGGACCAGATGGGTTTAGTGGAGAATTCTATCAGACCTTCAATAGAAGAAGGACCTACTGCCAATACTCTCCAAACTATTCCACAAAATAGAATCAGAAGGAACACTACCCATTTCATTCTATGAAGTCACAATTACACTTATAACTCAACCATACAAAGACCAAACAAAGAAAGAGAACTTCAGATGAATTTTCCTTATGAACATTGATGGAAAAATACTCAATGAAATTCTTGCCAACTGAAGCAAAGAACACATCAAAATGATTATTCACCAGGATCAAGTAGGCTTTATCTCAGGCATGCTGGGATAATTCAATATATAGGAATCCATCAACATAATCCACTATATAAACAAACTCAAGGAAGAAAATCATATTACTATCTAATTAGATGCTGAGAAAGCATTTGACAAAATCTAATATCCCTTCATGATAAAAGTCCATGAAAGATCAGGGATTCAAGGCCCATACATAAACATAGTAAAAGCAATATACAGCAAACCAGTAGCCAACATCAAAGTAAATGGGACCTCATGAAACTAGAAAGCTTCTCTAAGGCAAAGGACATAGACAATAGGACAAATTGGAAACCTATAGATTGGGGAAAAAAATCTCTGCTCACCCCACATACAAAAGAGGGTTAATATCCAAAATATTTAAAGAACTCAAGAAGCTAACCACCAAGAAACCAAACAGCCAAATCAAAAAATGAGGTATAGTACTAAACAGAGACTTGGCATACTATTAAATTGCTAGCTTGAGATCTCCTTAATTCTTTATAAAGGCACTTAGTGTTATGAACTATCCTCTTAGCAGTGCTTTCATTGTGTCCTATAAATTTGGGTATATTGTGCATTCATTTTCATTAACTTCCAGAATGCCTTAAGGTCTTTCTGTTTTGACCCAGTGTGCACTAAGTAGAGAAGTTTTCAGTTTCAATGAGTTTGCAGGCTTTCTACTGTTTCGTTGTATTGAACTCCACTTTTAATCTATTAGGGTCTGATAAGATACAAAGCTTTTTCTTTTTTTTTTTTAAGATACAAAGCTTTATTTCAATCTTCTTGTATCTGTTAAGACTTGCTTTGTGATCAAGTATATGGCCAATTTTGGAGAAGGTTCTGTGAGGTGCTGAGAAGAAGGTATATTCTTTTGAGTTTGGATGAACTATTCTATAGATATCTGTTAGGGCCATTTGATTCATAACCTCTGTTCATTTCATTATTTCTCTGCCTAGTGTCTGTCTCAATGACTTGTCCATTGGAAAGCAAGTGGTGTTGAAATCTCCCACTATTAATCTCTGGAGTTAAATGTGTGAATTAAGCTTTAGCAATGTTTTTTTCTTTCTTTCTTTTTGTTGTTGTTTTTTTTTTTGAGCAATGTTTGTTTTATGAATGTGGGTGTCTTTGCATTTGGGGCATAGATATTCAGAATTGAGACATCCTCTTGGTGGAGTTTTCCTTAATGAACATAAAGTAACCATTCCCATATCTTATGATTAATTTTGGTTGAAAGTCTATTTTAGATATTGAAATAACTACTTCACTTTTTCCCTGGGTTCATTTGCTTGGAAAACCTTTTCCAGCCCTTTAATCTGAGGAAATGTTTATTTTTGTTGTTGAGATGAATCTTGTGTGCAGCAGAATGATGGATGCTGTTTATGCATCTACTCTATTTGCCTGTATCTTTTATTGGGGAATTAAGTCCATTGATGTTGAAAGATATTAGTGAGCAATGATTGTTAATTCCTGCTATTTTGATGTTTATATTTTGCTGATGACAGGTATCTGTAGTTTCTGTTCTCTTCCCTAGGTTTTCTGTTTCCAAGATTCCCTCAGTTTGTGTCCTCTTCATTGCTTCTATTTCTATTTTCATGCCTTTAATAGTTTTATTTCCTTTACCTTTTTGATTTCCTATATTCTTTATGTGACTCATTCATTTCCTCTTTAAAGGTCTCTTTCAGCTTCATTAAATTGGAGTAGGGTCATTTTCCTCTGCTTCAGTTGTGTTAGGATATGTAGGACTTGCTGTAGTAGTATGGCAGTGCCATACTGCTCTGGCTCTTTCTTGTTGACTCTGTTCTTATCTGACTTTTAGCCATTTGGGTTTTGCTGTCATAATAGCTTCAGATACTCATTTCTGAGTTTATCTTTGTTGGAGGAATGATTTTTGGATGTTGGTTTGAATTGGTTTCTGTTTCCTGTCTGTCTTCTGGTATTAGTGTGCTGGGGTTCTGGTGAATAGTGAGTCTTCAGGTCCAGTAGGGTATCTCCCCTGGAGTTTGGGAGCCAGTGAAGCCTCTGGGCTTTAACTCAATTTATATCCTGATTAAATTTGCCCAATTTTTCATGATACTTAAATTCTAGTAAAAATTTAGTCTCTGAGTCTCTGAGACTTACAATTAAATCACTTTGAGAGGGCCAGAATGGAGAATGAGTTATCTTTGTCACTTTAAGTGACTGTTAACTTTTGGTCAGTTCAGAGCTTCAGTTTACGATAATTGTTGTATGAAATAAAGTCTGCTTAAGCCACTGGGATTAGATTTTCTTTCAAACAGAGCTCAGAGTTCATTCAAACTTATTTGTTAGCCAAGTGAATGAAAGAGGCATTACTTGATGTCTGCATCTTCCAGGATGCATTGTAAAATTCACCCTGATGTCCACCTCTGTGAATCAGCACAAGGACTGAACATAGCCTAACTAATATTAGAAAGTTGCAAATATTTACCATCAAGAATTATCCACTAAAGAGAGACTTAAAAATAGGGAAAAGGCATAATCTGTCCAATATAAGAAAACAATACACATCATAAGGAGGACACTTTGAAGAGCTCTCAAGTCAGGAGAGAGTTCTGTAGAGAAGTTTGGAGTTCTGAAGGTAGAGGACATGCTAGTGGTGTTTGTAGGGAAGAAATATTGTGTAGCCACTGCCCCCACCCATGGCAGTCTATAACAGTATCAAGGAGGATCCTGAGACTGAAGTAAGTACATTTCAGCCTCTGAGTCTCTTGTAGAAAGAAGTAGTTGAAGCACTCTTACCACCAAGTTGTGGAGAGCCAACAATAGCCATGTAATGTTTGGAGAGGGACCATGGAACACTGCATCAATGACTTAAGGAGATGCAAGTCATTCCTGGTACAGGAGATTTTACTTGGTGTCATAAAATGTCTAGTTGGAACATTGTTTTCCCTATTGTATGTTGACTTCACTTCAATTTCTTTTATATATGTATATATTTTAGGAAGCTTCTATCCTAGTAGGTTTGTGTATGCCTTTTCAAAAAGCTTTGAAAAAAAGTGTACCTCTTTATATTTCCTCCTCTACCTTTTGCCTTACCTCCCATATAAATTCATCCTTTTATTTTCCTTATAATACTATATTCTAATTCCCTTTCCTTGGGAAAACCCATTTTCCACCATGATCCCTCCCTAGGTACATGACCTAGGTAGTTATATAAATTATAGCACATATAGCAAAAGCTTAAAAGATAACGTCTCATATAAGAGAACACATGCAATATTTGTCCTTTTGGATCTGTTTTACACAAACTGATTTAGAACGTGTTGATTTTTCTGGTCTTTTGTGTCAGTTACTGGAAAGGCTTTAACAAAAGAGATGTAAGACTAAGAGAAGCAATGAATGCTACCTATAAACAACTTATGTTGACATCAGAAAGACAAGGATCTGGAGAGATACTAAAGAAACCTGCTCTTCTTGTAGAGGATCCTGGTTACTTACCCAATACTCCACATCACAAGATTCATGACAGCCTATAGTTCTAGTTCCCTGGGACCCAATAACCTTCAAGCCTGTGTGGGCACCTTTACAAATGAGGCATATACTCACACAGATACATTTAGATAAAGAGAAATAAATATAAATTTGTAATATAAATACATTGCAAAACCATTTAACAATCTATAACACAAGACAATAGATATCATTTACTTAAATGTTGTGTGTATACAGTACAATCCAGAAAAATATAAATACTCATTCACCATTGTAAAGTAGAGCCATGTAGCATCCATGTGTTTATAGAGGTTCCAGTCAGATACGACAGAGACATTTTAAAAAGTAAGATAGAACATATCTCTAACAATTCAACAATTTCAATATATCATTATTTTTTCAGAGTGTGCCCATAATATTTGTAGAACCATATCAATATCTTATTGTATGGACCCAATTTAGAAAATTAAGCAATGAATCCTGCATTTAAATGTATCTAGAATGAGATTCTTTTGCAGCTCTTTGGTGATACAGAACTGGACAGTGCTGTAGAGAGCACCCAGGCATCAACAAAGGGTAGCTGCAAACAAGGTTTGCTCGACTTCAATCATACTATTGATAGATCTTGGAAAAAGACAAGTGCTCATTTTAAAATCAACATAGAACTACAGCAGATATAAAAGAAAACATTATTGTGTGTTTGTTATCTAGTTTTATTCTATATCTCTAGTCTACTCCTGCAGAGAATATTCATGAGGATAACACCAATGAAATGTTTCAGAGCATTTAAATTTGGTTTAATTGCAGTCAGCAAAAGGGAATTTGATGGTCTCTTCCAACATCTGCAGGCACCTGGCATACAGGTGCTATCAGTCATGAATGCAAGTGAATTCTTCATTAACTATAAATTTATTTAAATGTAAAAAAGTTAATCAAATCCCTTCAAAAGAATGGGAAAATGGAGAATGACATTTCTATAACACTGTATCTTGCTAAGATCTCTCTTAGCTCAAGCCTGTGAATCATCAAGATTATTGTCTAAAAATAAACACACAATCAAGCTGCTTTGTAGAATTTTGTCTTACCCACAATATTGCAGAACTGAGAGTTCTTTCATACTTATTGAACAGATAGACAAGGGAGACATTTTCTCAGTTTCTCTCACTGAGCATGCAAACATTTAGCCAGAAGTCCCTCTCTGTGAATCAGCACATGGGGCTGAAGATTGCATAACCCAGGCTCACAAATTCATGAATCTTTACCATCAATGAATAGCCTCCTAAAGAGAGACTTAAAAGCAGAAAAGGCACAATCTGTCCAGTAGAAGAAAACAAAACAGAGCATCAGAAGGAGGACACTCTGAGCAGCTCTCAGCTCAGGGGGAGTTCTGTAGAGAAGCTTGGAGTTCTGAAGGTAGAGGACATGCTGGTGGTGCTTGAGGAGAAGAAATACCATGTAGCCACTGGCCCCTCCCATGGCACCCTGAAACACTGAATCTCTGAGGACCATGAGAGGGAGAACAACCCATTTTATTTTCTGACTTTCTAGCATAAAATAACAATAGTTGTAACCATTCTTAAGCTGTGACATATTAAGACTTGTACTTTTGATGGAAGGGATTAGGTTCACACCTACCAAGCATTGAGTATCCAAAAGAACAAGAAGAGTGGAAGGATGTGCCATGCAGATTTTTGGCCTGAGCCTCCTCCACGCAGATGCTCTGGGACTGATGATGATGGCCTGGACCACAGTGAGGAGACTGCTGGTGCAGATGGAGAGGCCACGGGCCAACCTCTCCAGGTAAACAATGATCTTACAGCCTATGTCATCTAGGAAGTTTCTCAAACCAAAAGCTGCTATTGTCTTTGGAAATCCTTTTGAAAGAAGGAGTATGATGTTTGTAAAAGTCAAATTGGTGAGAATAAGGTGTATGGGTTTCTTCTCCATGCCTCTTTGGAAACTGTACATGCAATTTACAGAAACGGACATGCTCCCCAGAGTGCCAAACATTATTATGAAGAGAAAAACTATTTCCTTAATAAACTGCAAAACCATTTCTTCTTTCCTTGTATCCAAGATGCAAGTAACTTTTCAAGAAAGTATGAGTAATGTCAGGCATGAGTCTAAGCAGTGCACTTTTTGCATAGTAGTATTTCCTCCTGTGAAAGAGGCAGCAATGAATACATAATATTGCAGATTAGGTCCTTCCACCCCCACTTTTTATCCTGTGAACTCTGGAATATTGTCTGTACTATGGTGCATTTGGCAATTAGTATTAAACTTTGAACTTTTAATGGAGTTTTTTTTTTTTTAGTTGTACTACCCAAATTGACTTTTTCAATTGTTTCTTGTGTATGTGTGTGTGTGTTTCTGTCTGTCTGTCTAGTTCAAATGTCTGAGTCCATAGATTATCCTTGTTAACTGTCAGTTTGCTTAATTGAACTCTGAGTTTCCTCAAACAAAATTTCTTTCACTGTTTCTCACTCTATTTCATCATATTTCCCTACCTAATTCCCAAAGCTTGAGATGCATACTTACCCTATGTGCCTTCCCCACATCACAATACAGACACTGGGAATCTCTGCTGCTCAACACCTTCAGCATCTCAGATCTAGTAACCTTATTGTCCCCATTTCTCTTCCTTTGTTTGATATTCATTTCTTATTTGCATTTTGATTAGAATAACAATTTCTAGATTTGCTTTTGGCTTCAATGCTTTGTAACTTCAATTTCTGCATCTTAATATTTTAAAAGGTTTTACATTGACCATTCTGTGATTTCATCCCATATATGTGTTTGCTAGGTATTTTTTGTGGTAGTCTTCAATGTCAATTCAAACTGAATAATCCTTCCAGATATGGCCCATCAGTTAAAGGTGAATTATCAAAATATACCCTGAAAAAGACTCCTGTGAAAAATGTAACTACCAGAATTCAACTAGCGAGGGTGTCTGATGGAGCTCTGGGGTGCTTCCTAGGAGAGAGGGTAGCACAGAACTGTGATTCCAGGGGATTACTTACAAGTATCTGTGACCCAAATGAGTGACCTCCGGACATCTAAGGGAGCATAGAACAGCTCTGGACCAGGGGATACTGACAGAGATGCAAGGAGGAGATTGACGAGGTGTTAACTGCTGCCATGAGATGAGTGAATGAATTTATGAGTTATGAGGTCTCAATATGGCCGCATGCAGCATAGTAGGTTGGGGCACACCATTGTGAGCAGGGTCTCTCTCATCTAAGAGGTCATGGTGGCATTTGTCTCTGTGGGGACTTGGGAGCAGTAGTTATATCAGTTTCCTTTGCAGCCTGCTTCTCCTGTTTCTTTTCCAACCTGTTTGCCAGATAGGCTGTTTTGATCTATATCAGCCCAAGCTGTTTCCAGAACTTAGACCTCAGCAGGATGATATGTGAGATGTCCATTCTTTTTATTTAGGACTTAAGATAAACTGTGGGCATGTTTTCTAGAATAAGAGGAATCTGGATCTTTCAGTGGTTTCATGGGTTTGTGCATCTTCTGAGTACTTGTAGTGCCTCAGTTGTCTGTTCTTCTTATTAAACTCACAAGATTGTTTAAATGTCTATGTCCTGATGATCTCATCTGTAACCTTCATGAACCTAGCTCTGTGCCCAGGTTTGGGTACGGGTGGCCTCCTGACTTCAGAAATGTCAATTACTGCCTTCCAACTGCTTCTCTGACAAAGAAGTAATTATCATGTCTATCAGTGTATCCTAGAAATCACAGTACCGTCCTACATATCTGTAGATAATGAAATATGCTTACATTAATAGACATTAATAGAAAGGTATCATCCCTCATTAACATATTAAGAATAAATGTTAAGGTTTTAGTCAGAGATTAGAATCTGTCAAAATCCCTAATAACAATCTCCCCAAATCCTGATGGAAAATATAAACATTTGTTTAATGCTTGCTTTTCTACTTCTGTATTCCTCTTTTGAAACTTTACATCATTTTTGACATCAGATTATGATCTTTTATTTAGTGATTCCTATCTCACTGACATGGACTATAGGAGGAGGTAGAGGTGACTCATCTCTCTCATTATCTTGGAAAAGCTATAGGCAATTAATTTAATAGACAGGATGAACTTTGTGAAGAAAGATAGATGATCCTATGATGGGTCTAACATCCAAGAGCCTTAGGCAAGGTATATTCATCCATCCTGCTTTTTCTAAAAAGGAGTAAACAAAACCAAAACAGATTATTGATCTTTGCTTCTTAGTAGTAGGTTAAAGTTTAGATGAGCTATTTCAGGATGTACTAGTTCACAGCCTGGATCCTTATAGCAGGAATTCACAACATGGTAATGATAACTGTTACACTTAGTGGTTCATACTTCTACATACCCACAAGGCCTAGAATGACTGAAGTTGATATAGGTATGTATTATATCATGTTATAGGACTGAGAGATTTTTAAGGATGGATATAGAAAGAAAACTTTCCATTAGGAGTTATAAAGTTATTGTGAAAGAAAACATGTGCCAATACTTCAAAAGTAGAAATGCATGACAACAGAAAAGTATAAACTTTATAAACATTAGTCACACTGGTAAGGCACAATGCTGACAAACATTGAGGCAAAGGGGAAAAAGAAAGTTTGTGTTGTATTTTTAAGCAAGAGTTTCCCTATGTAAAGTAGTTTTGAATATAATTATCTTGCCTCAATCTCTCTAGTGCTGATATTACCTGAGTGTTTCCTTATTGTCTCAAATTTTTGATAGACATCTGAAAATCTTCTCTATATTTTTGATTCCTTTAAAAATTTTAGGAGGTAACCTTAGGCAATGCCCTACCTAGAGCTCTGTCCTGACTCCACCCTGAGGATGGAGAGTGATGCCTCAACATTCCTGTCCCATTTTTGTATCTCCAGAAACTCATCTCTTTTGATCTCTCTGGAGCCAGGGATCAGACTTCTCAGGGTCAGAAGGAAAGTGGAAGACCCAAGGTTCACAGAGCCTTTAGCTAGTCCTTGGCTTAGTCAGAGAGAGAGACTTCAGCTTTAATGAATTTCTTCACGGCATAGCAGAGGGGATGAAGATCTTACCTCCATGTACTCACCTGGACCTCTGTGGTGCAGTCAGGCTCTGGAGCAGCTCTGAATAGGTGACACTTGCCAGGTCATATTTGTACTGTGTATCTGTGGGGCTCTTGACTGCCATCAGGTACTGCAGACTTCAGGTTTCATGTTGTCTGTTACACAGAACTCATCTACTTTGGTTGTGCCTGGGACAGGCCTAAAAACCTGATCACAGAACTGAGGCATACACTTCAAAAGGAGTCAGTCTCCTGAGGTAGCCAGTCATTGACATCTCCTAACTCAGAGGTATTCTAGATTGATCTCTGCTATAATCTGTGGAGAGATCTGCATGCTTTCTTCATTTAGGTATAAAGGTGCCCTAAGAAATATTTTGTTATAGCTAAAATTGAGATTTAACATTGTTTCCTGGCCTCCACAGTGTTTCAATAATCCTAATTGATCTCCTAGCTGTAGTTAGCTTGGAATTTCTACAAAGGAGTGTCTTATTAGACAGAGTGTCTCCAAAGTTAGAGATAGCAGTTAGGCACAAATTATCAGAGCAGTCCCACAAAGTTAGAGATAGCAGTTAGGCACTAATTATCAGAGCAGTTCCACACAAGGCAGAATTGTTTTACTGACTAGAGAGAAGTTGTAGGGCTTCCCTCACTAATTATTTACATTACAGCCAAGGAATGCGAAAATACGACCCTCATATGCTTGCCTCAAGACAGACCCTGAGAGTTTATCTGGGGCTGCCAGGACAACCCAGTCCGAAGAATGACACCACTGCTCCTCCGCCTTGCACCTGGCTGATTGATTGTACTGACCTTGATGTGACCATCTCCTGCCTATGTGACTTTTGTAGTTTGCCCTGTTCTCTGTATACCATATAAACCTGATTTCTACTCTGTACAAATTACATTCAGTTACAGCACCCCCTTGTGTCTATTTCTGTTTGTAATTTCTTCACCAACGTCTTGTCAACCTGACTAGGACCCTGTTCCCCCAAGAGGTTGAGGGAGGCCCAGACTGGCCAGCCTGTGGCAGTTGTCACAGTGTCAGGAGGAATGAAGGCCACTGCAGGGCCTCAGTCCCTGCAGTATAGCTTCTCTCTTTCCCCCGATTATGACATCTGTATTGTTCAGAATTTATTTCCAGCTTAATTAGGGTTTAATTATTTTGAGGAGAAGGATGTGAGGTGATAAAATAAACAACTAACCAAGTTTCTGTGTTCTGGGTTCCCTGCATCTCCAGACTGTTTTTCACCTTCCCAAAGTGCCAAGCCATAGCCTGGCAGGAGACTACATTATACCACACAGACCAAATCTCTTTCCTCTCTTTTTGAAATAACTTGTTAGATAGAATTAACATAAATAGTTCTCAGAACCCTGAGATTCTGCTTCCTGTGCAAGTTCCAAACAAGACCAGAACAAATTTAGAGTTCTTTATTCTACTTGTATCCTTCAGTAATGAAGGGTTTTGCTGTAATTGATTGTCTCAAACCTGCATGTTAAGTTTCTTATGAGACTTGAAATATGAATACCTTCCTAACACTTGGCCTTATTCTAAAATCAATCCTTACTTATTATGAAACTTCCAAAACCACTTCTAAACCTTATATGTGCCCAAGACTGGACCTTCAAGATACTTTTCATTCTAGTTCCTAGGAGGTCTTTCCTAGCACAGATGCAAAATGATATAAATGCTTGAATAAATGTGTATGCAGGGCTGCGATTAGAGGTGATGACATCATCATTTTGTTCTTGAGAAGGCACTACTGTGTTTCCTTGGGAGATGAGTTCAAGGTCTCTGGTTTCTCTTTGTGCTGTTCATGCTAGTGTATCTACACATGTGGGTGATGCTGACCATAATAAAAGTTAGAAACATTTTACTGTAAAGGAAATGAAAAGTTTTTTGAGGAAGTTTGGATTTCTAAACCTGTGTTAAGTGAGGAAATCCAAGTATAGGGAAGCTAAATTGTCACTTACACATGTCAGGATAGATAAAAATTTTGAAATAAGGCTGGTTCGCCCAAAGGGCACCATGAAAATCCCCAAATATCTTGTGCTATTGCTAAGACTATAGGTTGCTCCATAAACTGACATCAAGCCCACCTTGCAGAAGACAATACGTACAGAACTCATTGAACTTGGAGATCTTGAGCTGGTACCTATAAAGAAACTTTACTCCTCCCTCTTTTTGTGTCTTTGATACAAGAATATACTCTGCATGCTCTCAGAAGAGAAACATAAATACTAAGCCAGTTAGAAATTCTTTATCTAACATTGTGCTGTCTGCAAGATATGCTAGGGCAATAATGGCACAAAGCTTTTGGAATAACCAACAAATAACTGTTTGGTCTATGGTCATTCCACGAAATGAAACCCATACTCAACACTACTCAAGTAACCAAGAACCTGAGACTAAATAGCCCAGGGACCGAGGGTAGAGTTTGATAACTCTGTTCTAGAGTTATTAAGAATATAATGGAATAAAAAGGAAGTGATAAAATGACTCCTAATGATATTCTACTGTATCCACAGATCACTGCCTTGCTCAGCTTTCAGCACAGAAGTTTCTATATAAAGTCCCATGGCCAGACATTAAGCAGAGAATGAGACGCCGAAGCACTCAGCCTAAATTGGATGTCGACATTAAGTAACTTCCTCCAGATCTCAGGGAACCCCAAAACAGAAGAAGAAGATGTTGAAAGAGCCTTAGAGCCAGAGAGGATGAAGGACACCAAGAAAATGAGCTTTCGAAGTCAATATGAGCAAAGCTTGCATGAACTCACAATGACTGAAGAAGCATGCACATGGACTGCATGGGTCTGCACCAGATCCTCTGTGTATACATTATGAATTCCTGTTTAATAGTTTAGGATTTCTAAGTATAAAATGGTTAGGTCTCTGATTCTAATGCCTTTACTTCAGCTCTTGTCCTTGTTTTGGATTGTCTTGTCCAAGGATGTGACAGCTTTTTTATTTTTTTATTTTATTTTGTTATATTTTAAAATGAGTGAGTGAATGAAAACCTAGTCACTAGGGTAAAGATTAACAATGGAACTCTCACTTATGTCTTCTGATAATCCAAAAATCAGTTTTCTTTAAGAGTGACACTTGGTATATTAACCACACCAGGGGTAGGCCTCGTGTTCAAAAATAGTGTTGACCAGCACATAATTGTGCTCCACAGTTGTGTGTGTCTGTTTGATCATAGTTTAGTCATTCTTTTTTGAATTTTTGTACTTTGTTTTATTTGAGGGTTTTCTGTTTTGTTCAGTTTTTATTTGCTTTTTAAGAAAGAATTGGCAGTTGGGTAGGTCAGAGAAGAGAAAATGATATTGAAAAACTTTGGGGAGAGGAATAATATGAGCAAAATATATTTAAATTTAAAATTTGTTTAAAAAATAAAAACATAACATAAAATAAATTTAAAAATAAAATAATTATCTCTGATCAAAAAGGAGTACTTCCTTCTGTTGTCTTTGTTCTTTGGTTTAGGAAACTAAATATATTCTTTGTTTTTGAAATATAAAGAAGAATAAAATAGTTTACACTGTGTGCTTATCTAGGTTACTCATTAAAAGACAAAAATAGATCAGAAAAAGAGTACTTCAGGTGGCTTCCATCCAGAGGAGTTCTGTAGAGAAAATTGGCCATCCACAGAAAACAAACTGGGGGTTCACTGGTTACCTTCATTTTGTCCCAAATGCTGACCTCATATAAAGGATATTCCCTTGTAACAGTATGGCATTTAAGATGAATAGAACTTGTCTAGAGATATGGATCAGTGGTTAAAGCGCTTTGCTTCTAAGTATAAGTGATACCTTACTTAAAAGTCTGGTGGAGTCGCTGCTTAACTGTAATTCCAGCCTCAGAAACCAGGGACATACTCTCCCTAGGTGAACTGGGGAAAGGGATGCAACACTTTGGTGTGCTCTGTGTGACTGAAGGATCCTGATTCAATAAAGCAGAAGATTGTGGAGGATTCTTTACATCACCCTCAGACTAATGTATGTAGATGAGCAGAAATGTGCATGTTTGCAGACACACACACACATCACAGACACACACACACACACACACACACCTACCCACTCATACATGTATGCCTACAGACTCATACATATTTGTGCCTGCCCACTCATATTTGTGCCTGCCCACTCACTCACAAAGTGTGAATAATTACCACCTTACAGACAATTGTGCCCAATCACTTACAAACATGTGTACATATTCAACACACACACAGAGGGAGAGAGAGAGAGAGAGAGAGAGAGAGAGAGAGAGAGAGAGAGAGAGAGAGAGAGAGAGAGAGAGAGAGAGAGAGAGAGACAGACAGAGACAGAGAGGGAGAGAGAGAGAGGAACTTCAAAAGTTTTATAAAGCCACTGCTGCCTTAAGGAAATTAGGAAACGAGCTGACAAAGCACATGGGTTTACTTACAGTTTGGCAAAATCAAGTAAAGACAGACTACTCATTCATTCTCCTCTTCTCTGTAGCAATCTCACACTTTTATAATAGAAAGAAAATCCCGGAAAGGTGCATGTCTCATCAGAATTGTGTGAATCCTCTCTTGGGAGGCAAGTTCCTCCTCTGACAGTGCCAGGGCTTCAGCCTTACTCCTCCCCAGGGATGGGACTGACTCCTGGGTAAGTGTTTGGTATTGTTTCATCAATACTCTGATAGTGAAAAGGAGGGGACAATATCTGCTGTCCTGCAGGACAGTTACATCATGACATCTCTTTCCCTGTTGGTCTCATGCTCATTGCTCCTGGGAGAGCCCATGACAAATAGGAAGTGCTGGGGAACTTCCTTCACCAGATAACCATGGATACCTATTGAGGGAATATTCACATGAATGATCATTCCTGTGTTTCTGCTTGGATAGGAGGGTATCCTGGGACTTGAAAGCCCAGGAACCATACAGCTATGAAGGCAAAGTTTTTCCCAGTGGAAGGTGTCCTGAGACACAGGACTTCAGGAACCACACAGCTCTGAGATGAGACAGTTTCCTAATGGAAGAGCATCCTGAGACATGAATATCTCTGTGAGGAAGCGTCCTCAGCAGAGGCCCTAAAGCTCCTGGGGTCGAGTACCACAAGCTGAGCTCAGGAGTTTCAGCCTTGCGAGGGGCCTCCTCCTCCTCCTTCTGCTCCTCCTGCTCTTCCTCCTTTTTTCTGCTCTGCTCTCCTCACTTCTCTCCTCTTCTTTCCTTTGTTTCTCTTTTTTTTTTCTTGGCCTTGTCCAACAAGAGAGTCACACCAGGCAGAAGAAAAATCTCATGAGAGATTTATGCGAGGGTCCAAGGAACAAATCCAGCAATAGTTGTCCTCCACTCCTGGAACTGACAGCAGAAAATTGGACAAAGGGGCAGTGTTTATATAGGATTTCTGAGGAGCTGTAGCTACTTAGAGTAGAGATTTCCAAAGTGATGATTTGTAGGATTTCAAGTCCTGAGCTTAGGGAGCTCAGGGATTGGTGTTTCTTTGTTTGCTTTTTTCAGTTCCGGGATTCGTGGCTTTTCATGTTCGAGGATTGATGGTTTTGCTGCTAATGGATTGGTGGGGTTTTGTGGGAAGCTCAGGGATTGATCATTCTTTTTGCTCAGGGACTGGTGGCTTTTTTTCACCACCCCCTTTTCCCTGCATTGGGCCCACCCAAGGCTTAGGGTGGGAAATCTTTCCAGGTGGCTAGATTTTGCTGAGATGCAATCTCTGTGGGGCTGTTGGTGGTGGGGCTGGGGCTGGGACTAGAGAGGAGGTGCTGCCACTGTGGACAGCTCCTGTGGTACAGCTCCTGCTGAGGTGGGAAAGGAGATACACACATAGACATCTGTGTCCATCTGAAGGCTGTGAAGGCTGGAGGCTGAGACGTCTTGGTGCTGCCATTTTGACAGGATTTTGAACAGATTCTGCTAAGGCATCTTACCTTAGCTGAGGACTGGAGCAGAAAGGAGGGTCAGGCTGGCGCTTTGATGGCTTTTGTGGCATGCCACTTAAGAGGTATAGTTTCTTCTTAATTGTAGCTCTAGCTTCCTGGCAATGGGATCATCTCTATTGTTTTCCACAAGAAAGCAAGAGATTCAAAGTCATATGATGGGTACAGTGGAGTGAGAGGCTAAGAATCTGTTCTTCCAGCTTTCTAGACCCCCTGAGCAGGTCTCATATCACCTTGGAGCAATTTTTTTAAAAAGAGGCAAAGCTATTTTTAAAAGCCTTGATTAAATTAATGACTAGATATATTAGAACACTAGGACACAGAAATGTGTAATATGTATATTTTTACTTCATAGAAGAACTAATGTAAAGAATAACTGATGTGTTCATCAGTGTGCTCTCCCTCATTTACCAATACTGACATCCCTGCTGATCAGACAAAGGGGCCAAGAACACCAAAGCCAAGATTTAGAAATATCTTAACATTTAGTGTTGTAGAGGCATATTTCAAGGGAGTGAAATGTTTCAGATTTAGGGTTCATGGAAAGTTTAAAGAGACACTGAAAGATTACATCACAAAAAGAAGTGGGGAGAGAGGAAGGAAGGGAGGGAGAGAAGGAGGGAGAGAAAGAGAACTGCGTAAGGGAAAAGAAAGGTTGACAGAGAGTGAGAAAGCTAGAGAAAGAGAGATAAAAGAGAAAACTCATCTCACTATCTTCTGGAATGGCACTGACCAAAAGAAGTTAGGTCTTTGAAAGGCACACAACTGGTGAGGCCACAAATAGATAATAAAGAAAGCAAACATCAGTCAAGACAGAACAATTATTCAGGTAAGCCTGCTTACTCAGGTAATTTGAATTTGTGACAAGTTGACAAACAATCTAACCACAGTAGTAGTCTCCAATCTATATTACAAAACATTAAGACCATAGTTTAATGAAAAGAGCAGCATTTCAGAGACCACCCAGCTTGGCTTATCTCTTGCTTCAGTCTGCAGAATTTCACTCTTGAATCAGGGAAGGAGCTCAGGCAGCCTTGGGCCCCCTCTAATCACAGTGATCAGCTGCAGAGAGAGCAGTTCAATGCTGCTTCCTGCAGGAACTGTTTGGGTTTTTCTGTTTATCCTGAGAAGGAACTGCAGTGAGTTGATGAGCAGCTTTGATGGAGAGCCCTACATAGCCCTGCATCCCTTCAGGATTAGCACTCAAACAGCTCAGAAAAGACACCTCACTAGCATAACAGCACTATAGGGTGTTGTTCTCTGTGCCCCAAATGCCCTGCTCTAAGGCAAGGCTATAAAACCTGGGTGGCTTCTACCAATGGAACACATTATTTGCTCTCAGCACCTTGGTCTCCTTGTCCTCAGCTCAACAGGGTGCATTACCTCCAGTATTTTTCCCAGTTTTAATGAGAAGCTGGAAAATGGGGGATGGTGGAATAGTATGATGCTAAGAATCCACTTTCCACCTGCCTAGGAAAACACAACTAGTCTCAAGATTGTTTGATGCCAGACTTCTTAAGAAAGGGAGATCTACTATTGTAATATATAATTTAATGTTGTTATACCTTACAAAATCAAGGCTAATAGCAGTTTGGTGGGCAATGCTGTAATCCCAGCATTTGAGATTCTGCAGCAGTTCAAGATCAGCCTGGGCTACATACTGACTGCTAGGTCAGCCTATATGCTGACCTACCCCTAAAATTCATCAATAAAAAGCAGTTTACAATGTACATACCTTTATCTCATACGGAGGTGGTTGTAAAATATAATTTCTTTACTTATTAGTGAGCATGAAAGATGTTAAGAACATGGACATCTCCGATGGTCATAATATAAGAGCCATGTAGTTATCTGGTTCTAAGATCCTAATCCCCAGTTGGTTCTCAATCTATCAGTAAAGAAGCCATGGGCCAATTGCTAGGTAGAAGAAGTATGAGGGACTTCTAGGTCCCTGCAGACACAGGGGAGAGAAGAAGGGAGAGTTCACTATGCTTCAGAGAGAAAATAGCCAACAAGCCACGTGAGATCTTGGGTATGGGTTGTTTATAGGCTGCTTCTACGGGTGGGAGCTTAGGGGTGATGAGCCTGGACTAAACGTGGCTGAGCAACTAAGGTTGAGGGACAGATTTAGGGTGCTGAGTTGGGAGTTCTTGGAAGGGTACACTAGCTGAGGTAGATTGGTGGTATCCAACAGTTGTGCCAACAAGGCAAGCTGAAATTGAACAGCTGTGTGTTATCTGTGTTTTTCATCCACAGATCCAGTATTCTCTGGGCGGGGGCAGGTAATGTGGCTCACTCCTGGAGCTTAGATGGAGTAGCAAAAGCTACACACAACAGAGCTAAAACCAACATAACAAATTCTAGAGTGCTTTTTAAAAATTGGATATATTCTTTATGTACATTTCAAATGTTATCCACTTTCCAAGTTCCCCCCCCAAAAAAAACCCCTATCCATCTTCCATCCCCCTGCTTCTATGAAGGTGTTCCCCCACCCACTTACCCAGCCCCACCTTGCAGCCCTTGAATTCCCCTTCAATGGGGAATTAAGCCTTCATAGGACCAAGGGCTTCTCCTCCCATTGATGTCCAACACGACCATCCTCTGCTACATATGTGGCTGGAGCCATGGGTCCCACCATGTGAACTCCTTGGTTGGTGCTTTAGTCCCTGGGAGCTCTAGGAGGTCTGGTTGGTTGATATTGTTGTTCTTCCTATGGGGTTGTAAACCCCTTCAACTCCTTCAGTCCTTTCTCTTAACACCTCCACTAAGGACCCCATGCTCAGTCCAATGGTTGGTTGCTAGGATCCGCCTCTGTAGTTGTCAGGTTCTGACAGAGCCTCTCAGGAGACAGCTATATCAGGCTCCTGTCAGCAAGCACTTCTAGGCAACCACAATAGTGTCTGGGTTTGGTGAATGTATATGGATGTCCAGGTGGTGCAGTTTCTGGATGGCCTTTCCTTCAGTCTCTACTCTATACTTTGTCTCCACATTTGCTCCCATGAATATTTTGTTCCCCTTTTTAAGAAGGACCAAACCACCCACACTTAGGTTTTCCTTGTTCTTGAGCTGCATGTGGTCTGTAGGAATTGTATCTAGGGTATTCTGAGCCTCTGGGCTAATATCCACTTATCAGTGAGTGCATACCATGTGTGTTCTTTTGTTACCTCACTCAGGATGA
>NW_022196913.1:26438581-26488454 GCF_008632895.1 Mastomys coucha
TTCATAAATTTATTGTTTTTAATAGCTGAGTAGTACTCCATTGTGTAAATGTACCACATTTTCTGTATGCATTCCCCTGTTGAGTGACATCTGGATTCTTTTCAGCTCCTTATAAATAAGGCTGCTAAGAACATAGGGGAGCATGTGTCCTTATTACATGTTGGAAAATCTTTTGGGTATATGCTCAGGAATGAATGGTATAGCTGGGTCTTCAGGTAATACTATGTCCAATATTCTGAGGAACCACCAGCCTGATTTCCACAGTGGTTGTACCAGCTTGCAATTCCATCAAAAATGGAGGAGTGTTCCTTTTTCTCTACATCCTTACCAGCATCTGCTATCACCTGAGTTTTTGATCTTAGGGATTCTGATTGGTGTGAAGTGGAATCCCAGGGTTGTTTTGATTTGCATTTCCCTGATGACTCAGGATTTCTTTAGGTGTTTCCTAGACATTCAATATTCCTCAGTTGAAAATTCTTTGTTTAGCTCTATACCTCATTTTTTAATAGGGTTATTTGATTTTCTGGAGTCTAACTCCTTGAGTTCTTCTTATATATTGTATATTAGCTCTCTATGAGATGTAGAATTAGAAAAGATCTTTTCCAAATGTGTTGGTTGCCATTTTGTTTTGTCCTATTGACAGTGTCCTTTGCCTTACAGAAGTTTTGAAATTTTATGAGGTCCCATTTGTCGACTCTTGATCTTAGAGCATAAGGCATTGGTATTCTGTTCAGGAACATTTCCCCTGTGTCCATGTATTTAGGGTTTTTTCCCACTTTCTCTTCTATTAGATTTAGTGTATCTGGTTTTATGTGAAGGTCCTTTGATTTATTTGGACTTGAGCTTTGTACAGGGAGTTACAAATAGATCAATTTGCATTCTTCTACATGCTGACCATCAGTTGAACTAGCACCATTTGTTAAAAATGATGTATTTTTTCCCACTGGATGGTTTTAGCTCCTTTGTCAAAGTCCAAGTGACAATATGTGTGTGGGTTCATGTCTGGGTCTTCAGTTCTATTCCATTGATCTTCTTGCCTGTCTCTGTACAAATACCATGCAGTTTTTTATCACTATTGCTCGGTAATACAGCTTGAGGTCAGGGATAGTGATTGCCCTAGAAGTTCTGTTTTTCTGGAGAAACGTTTCACTATCCAGGGTTTTTTGTTATTCCAAATGAATTTGAGAATTGCTCTTTCTAACTCTATGAAGAATTGAGTTGGAATTTTGATGGGAATTGCATCTTTGCTTCCAGCAAGATGGCCATTTTTACCATAATAATCCTGCCAATTCATGAGCATGGGATATCTTTCCAACTTCTGAGATCTTTAATTAATTTCTTTCTTCAGAGGCTTGAAGATCTTGTTGAACAGATCTTTCACTTGGTTGACAAGTTATATAATAACATTTGTGACTATTGTGAAGGGTGTTGTTTCCTTAACTTCTTTCTCAGCCTATTTATCCTTTGAGTAGAGTAAGGCCACTGATTTGCTTGAGTTAATTTTATATCCAGCTACTTTGCTGAAGTTGTTTATCAGGTTTAGGAGTTCTCTGGTAGAATTTTTGGGGTCACTTAAGTATACTATCATATCATTGTGAATAATGATGTTTTGACTTCTTCCTTTCCAATTTGTGTTCTAGCTAGAACTTTAAGTTCTATATTGAATAGATAGGAAGAGAGTGGGAAGCCTTTTCTCATCACTGATTTTAGTGGGATTGCTTCAAGTTTCTTTCCATTTATTCAGAGTTCTGTAGGCTTCTTGTATGTTCATGGCCATTTCTTTCTTTAGATTAGGGAAGTTCACATTTATAATTTTGTTGAAGATATTTACTGGACCTTTAAGTTGAGAGTTTTCACTCTCTTCTTATTGTATCCTGGATTTCCTGGATGTTTTGGGTTAGGAGCTTTTTCTTTTTTGCATTTTCTTTGACTGTTGTGTTATTGTTTTCTGTGGTATCTTCTGCACCTGAGATTCTCTCTTCCATCTCTTGTATTTTGTTGTTCTTGATTCTATGACACCTAATCTTTTTCCTAGGATTTTTCTATCTCCAGGGTTGTCTCTCTTTGTGATTTATTTATTGTTTCTATTTCCATTTTTAGATTCTGGATGGTTTTGTTCAACTCCTTCTCCAGTTTGGTTGAGTTTTCTTGTAATTTTCTACGGGATTTTTGTGTTTCCTCATTAAGGGCTTCTAGCTGTTTACCTGTGTTCTCCTGAATTTTTAAAATGGAATTATTTATGTCCTTCTTAAAGCCCTCAATCATCATCCTGAGAAATAATTTTATATCTGAATCTTTCTTTTCTAGTGTGATGATATATCCAGGGCTGGCTGTTGTGGGAGAACTGGGTTCTGATGAGGATAAGTAACCTTGGTTTCTGTTGCTTATCTTATTATGCTTGCCTCTTGCCATCTGGTTATCTCTAGTGCTACCTGCCTTCACTGTCTGTGGCTGAATACTGTCCCTGCTGTGATTCTGGTTGGGTCAGAACTTCTCAGAGTCAAGCTATCTCTGTGATCCTGTAATTCTGGGATCCTGGGATCCCAATATCCTTGGTATACCTGTGCTTCTGGAAGTCTAGCTGCTTCTGGGATCCTGAAATCTTGTTGTGACCAATATCCTGAGACCCAGTGATCATGGGTATGTTAGAACACCTGTGATCTTGGACATGTTAGAGCACTTAGGTGTGGATTTTCCTCTGCATATTGTTGGACTGGGTGCAGAGCTTGCTCCCAAGGTCTGCTCAGAGAAACAGCTCAGACCAGAAGGCCTAAAAGTGTTTTAATATTTAGTAAAATAGAGTCACGTGTTCCCATGAAACTTGTGTAGAAGGATTGCTCAACAGAAGAGAAGGAATTAGGTCATAAGAATGGAAACACTTCATGCGGCTCTGATTTCTGTAGAGTCTTGTTTGCAAACCTGGAACTGTAAAAGTAGAAGACATACTTATGATTCTTATATAGATGGATAGCCAAGGACCCACTGCTCCAGCCCAACAGACTCTGAAACCTAGGGTTTCCATTGTTGTGATGGGACTCCATGACCAAAGTAATTCTTACAACTGCAAATACTTGATTGGGGTTGATTTAAAGTGTCAGAAGTTTAATCCATTGTCTTCATGGCAGGAAACTTGGAAGCATGCAGGCAGACATGGAACTGTATCACCTAAGAGTTCTACACCTTAATTGGCAAATGGCAGGATTGGATTGTCTTCTGTGAGCAGACAGGAGGAGGCTCTCTTGTGCATTGTGTAGAATTCAAGTACTAACAGACTTCAAAGGCTGCTCACACAGTGACACACTTGCTCCCACAAGGGCACACCTATTCCAACAAGGCCATGCCTGCTAGTAGTGCCATGTCCCATGGGCCAAGCATATTCAAACCACCATATTGCACTCCCTGGTCCCCATAGGCTCATTCAAACATATGAGTCTATAGGAGCCAGAATTAGTCATGGCATAATGCAAAACAGATTTAGTCCAACTTCAAAAGTCCCGATAGTCTATCACAGTCTCAACAATTTTTAATAGTCCAAAGTCTCTTCTAAAATTCATGTAATCTCTTACCTGTAATCCCCTATAAAATCAAAATAAAAAAGCATACTTCCAACATCACAGGACATACACTACCATTCCAAAACATCTTAGCGAAAAACTACTGGACCAAAGCAAGACAGAAATCCAAATGGGTGAACTCCATACTCGGTATCTTCATGTTTGATGTCAAATCTATCTTCGGATTTCCAGTCCTTTCATCTTCACTGATTACAACAAACTTCTCTTTCTTGGCTGCTTCCATTCCCTGTGAACAGCTTTCTTCACAGGTGTGTCATGGATCTGGCACCTCTAAAATCTTGAAGTATCCAAAGCTTTGGATCCAAGCATCCAATCAATTTTATAGCTTATTGTTCCAAAATCTGGGATTCACACATGATCTTCTGGGCTCCTCCAAAGGGCTTGGATCCCTTCTCCAGGGCTGCCTTTTGTAGCACTCTAGGCTTTGGTTGACTCCATTGCTGCTGCTGTGCTTAGTGGTTATTCCATGGTACTGGCATCTCCAATGCACCATGTCTTCTGCTGAAACTAGGCTTTACCTAATAGCCTCTCATAGGCTTTCTTGATGGTGCTAACACTCAACTTCTTTTTTTTAAAGCATTTTTTTATTAGATTTTTTCTTTATTTACATGTCATATGATTTATCCTTTCCCAGTTTTCCCTCCAAAACAAATAAAACTTCCAAAACAACAACAAGAACAAACCTCTGTTCCCTCCCCCCTCCCCCTGCTCGCCACCCCACCCTCTCCTGCTTACTGTCCCTGGTATTCCCCTACACAAAACCTTCATAGGGCCAAGGGCCTCTCTTCCCATTGATGACCGACTTGGCCGTCCTCTACTATACACATGCTGCCAGAGCCATCAGTCCCACCATGTGTGCTCCTTGTTTGGTGGTTTAGTCCCTGGGAGCTCTGAGGGTACTAGTTAGTTCATAATGTTGTTCATCCTAAGGGGTTTCAAACCCTTCAGCTCCTTTGGTCCTTTCTATAACTCCTTCATTGGGGACCCTGTACTCAGTTCAATGGATGGCTGTGAGCATCTACTTCTGTATTAGTCAGGTACTGTCCAAGCCTCTCAGGAGACAGCTATATCAGGCTGGAGTGCCCTTCCTTGAGTCTCTGCTTCATAGTTAGTCTCTGCAACTCCTTCCATGGGTATTTGGTTCCCCCTTTTAAGAAGGAATGAAGTGTCCACAATTTGGTCTTCCTTCTTCTTGAGTTTCTTGTGGTTTGTGGATTGTACTTCATGTATTCTTAACTTCTGGGCTAATATCCACTTATCAGAGAGTGCATACCATGTGTGTTCATTTGTGATTGGGTTACCTCACTCAGGATGATATTTTCCAGATCCATCCATTTCCCCTAGAATTTTATAAATTCATTGTTTTTAATAGCTGAGTAGTACTGCACTGTGTAGATGTATCACAATTTCTGTATCCATTCCTCTGTTGAGGAACATCTGTGTTGTTTCTAGTTTCTGGCTATTATAAATAAGGCTGCTATGAACATGGTAGAGCATGTATCCTTATTACATGTTGGATCATCTTCTGGGTATATACCCAGGAGTGGCATAGCTGGGTTCTCTGGTACAATTATTCCTCCAATTTCTGGAGGAATCACCAAACTGATTTTCAGAGTGGTTGTACCAACTTGCAATCCCACAAGCAAAGAAGGAGTATTCCTCTTTCTCCACAACCTCTCTAGCATCTGCTGTCACCTGAGTTTTTTTATCCTAGCCATTCTGACTTGTGTGAGGTGGAATCTCAGGGTTGTTTTGATTTGCATTTTCCTGATGACTAAGGATGTTGAACATTACTTTAGGTGCTTCTCAGCCATTCAATATTCATTAGTTGAGAATTCTTTGTTTAGCTCTGTACCCCATTTTTTAATAGGGTTATTTGGTTCTCTGGAGTCTAATTTCTTGAGTTCTTTGTATACCTTGGATATTATCCCTCTATCAGATATAGGATTGATAAAGATCTTTTCCCAATTTCTTGGTTACTGTTTTGTCCTATTGACAGTGTCTTTTGCCTTACAGAAGCTTTTCAATTTTATGAAGTCCCATTTGCCAATTCTTCATCTTAGAGCATAAGCTATTGGAGTTCTGTTCAGGAAAATTTCCCATGTGCCTATGTGCTCAAGGCTCTTCCCCACTTTCTCTTCTACTAGTTTCGGTGAATCTGGTTTGATATAGAGGTCCCTGATGCACTTGGACTTGAGCTTTGTACAAGGAGATAGGAATGGATTGATTTACAGTCTTCTACATGCTAATCGCCAGTTGAGCCAGCACCATTTGTTGAAAATGCTGTCTTTTTTCCACTTTAGCTCCTTTGACAAAGGTCAAGTGACCATAGATGTGTGGGTCCATTTCTGGGTCTTCAATTCTGTTCCATTGATCTACCTGCCTATCACTGTACCAATTCCATGCAGTTTTTATCACAATTGCTCTGTAATACAGCTTAAGGTACAGGATTGTGATGCCACCAGAGGTTCCTTTATTGTTGAGAATAGTTATGGCTAACCTGGGTTTCTTGTTGTTCCAGATGAATTTGCAAATTGCCCTTTCTAAATCTGTGAAGAATTGAGTTGGAATTTTGATGGGAACTTCACTGAATCTGTAGATTGCCTTCAGCAAGATGGCCATTTTTACTATATTAATCCTGCCAATCCATGAGCATGGAAGATCTTTCCATCTTCTGAGATCTTCTTCAATTTCCTTCTTCAGAGACTTGAAGTTCTTGTCAAACAGACCTTTTACTTGCTTAGTTAGAGTTATACCAAGGTATTTTATATTATTTGTAACTATTGTGAAGGGTGTTGTTTCCCTAATTTCTTTCTCAGCCTGTTTATCCTTTGTGTACAGGAAGGCCTCTGATTTGCTTGAGTTAATTTTATATCCAACTACTTTGTGGAAGTTGTTTATCAGGTTTAGGAGCTCTCTGGTAGAGTTTTTGGGGTCACTTAAGTATACAATCATCTCATCAGCAAATAGTCATAATTTGACTTCTTCCTTTCCAATTCATATCCCTTTGATCTCCTTTTGTTGTCTAATTGCTCTGGCTAGGACTTCAAGTACAATATTGAATAGGTAGGGAGAGAGTGGGCAGCCTTGTCTAGTCCCTGATTTTAGTGGGATTGCTTCAAGTTTCTCTCCATTTAGTTTGATGTTGGCTACTGGTTTTCTGTATATTGCTTTTGCTATGTTTAAGTATGGGCCTTGAATTCCTGATCTTTCCAAGACTTTTATCATGAAGGGATGTTGGATTTTGTCAAATGTTTTCTCAGGATCTAATGAGATGATCATATGGTTTTTTTTCTTTGAGTTTGTTTATGTAGTGAATTATATTGATGGATTTCTGTATATTGAACCATCCCTGCTTCCCTGGGATGAAGCCTACTTGATCATGGTGGATGATCATTTTGATGTGTTCTTTGATTTGGTTTGCAAGGATTTTATTGAGTATTTTTGCATCAATATTCATAAGGGAAATTGTTCTGAATTTTTCTTTCTTTGTTAGGTCTTTGTGTGGTTTAGGTATCAGATTAATTGTGGCTTCATAGAACAAATTGGGTAGAGTACCTTCTGTTTCAATTTTGTGGAATAGTTTGAAGAGTATTGGTATTAAGTCTACTTTGAAAGTTTGAAAAAACTCTGCACTAAACCCATCTGGTCCTGGGCTTTTTTTGGTTGGGAGACTATTAAGACTATTTCTATTTCATTAGCAGATATGGGACTGTTCATATCATTGATCTGGTCTTGATTTAACTTTGGTACCTGGTATCTGTCTAGGTTTTCCAGTTTTGTTGAGTATAGGCTTTTGTAGTAGGATCTTATGAGTTTTTGGATTTCCTCAGTGTCTGTTGTTATATCTCCCTTTTCATTTCTGATCTTGTTAATTAGGATACTGTCTCTGTGCCCTCTAGTTAGTCTGGCTAAGGGTTTATGTATTTTGTTGATTTTCTCAAAGAACCAGGTCCTGGTTTGGTTGATTCTTTGTAGAGTTTTTGTTTGTTTGTTTGTTTGTTTGTTTGTTTCTATTTGGTTGATTTAGCCCTGAGTTTGATTATTTCCTGCCTTTGACTCCTCTTGGGTGAATTTGCTTCTTTTTGTTCTGGAGCTTTCAGATGTGCTATCTAATTGCTGGTGTATGCTCTCTCCAGTTTCTTTGTGGAGGCACCTAAAGCTATTAGTTTTTCTCTTAGGACTGCTTTCATTGTGTCTCATAAGTTTGGGTATGTTGTGGCTTCATTTTCATTAAACTCTAGAAAGTTTTTAATTTATTTCTTTATTTCTTCCTTGACCAAGTTATCATTGAGTAGAGTGTTGTTAAGCTTCCATGTGTATGTGGGTGTTCTATTGTTTATGTTATTATTGAGGAGCAGCCTTAGTCCATGGTGATCTGATAGAATACAAGGAATTATTTTAATGTTCTTGTATCTGTTGAGGCCTGATTTGTGACCGATTATATGGTCAATTTTGGAAAAGGTACCATGAGGTGCTGAGAAGAAGGTATATGCTTTTGTTTTAGGGTAAAAAGTTCTATAGATATCGGTTAAATCCATCTGTTTCATAACTTCTGTTAGTCTCACTGTGTCCTTGTTTAGTTTCTGTTTCCATGATCTGTCCATTGCAGAGAGTAGGGTATTGAAATCTCCCACTATTATTGTGTGTGGTGCAATGTGTGCTTTGAGCTTTAGTAAAGTTTCTTTTATGAATATAGATGCCCTTTGATTGGGAGCATAGAGGTTCAGAACTGAGAGTTCATCTTGGTAGATCATAACTTGGATGAATATGAAGTGTCCCTCCTTATCTTTTTTTGATCACTTTAGGGTGAAAGTTGATTTTATTCGTTATTAGAATGGCTACTCCAGCTTTTTTCTTGGGACCATTGGCTTGGAGGATTGTTTTTCAGCCTTTTATTCTCAGGTAGTGTCTGTCTTTGTCACTGAGGTGGGTTTCCTATATGTAGCAAAATGTTGGGTCCTGTTTACGTACCCAGTCTGATAGTCTATGTCTTTTTATTGGGAAATTGATTCCACTGATATTAATAGATATTAAGGAAAAGTAATTGTTGCTTCCTGTTATTTTTGTTGTTAGAGTTGGAATTCTGTTCATGTGGCTATCTTCTTTTAATTTTGTTGGAAGATTACATTTTTGCTTTTTCAGAGATGTAGTTCCCTTCCTTGTGTTGATGTTTTCCATTTATTATCCCTTGAAGGACTGGATTTGTAGAAATATATTGTGTGAACTTCGTTTTGTCATGGAATACTTTGGTTCTCCATCTATGGTAGTTGAGACTTTTGCTGGGTGTAATAGTCTCGACTGGTATTTGTGTTCTCTTAGTGTCTATATGACATCTGCCCAGGATCTTCTAGCTTTTATAGTCTCTGGTGAGAAGTCTGATATAATGCTGATATGTTATAATTCTTTATATATAACTTGACCTTTTTCCCTTACTGCTTTTAGTATTCTTTCTTTGCTTTGTGCATTTGGTGTTTTAACTATTATGTGGCAGGAAGAATTTCTTTTATGGTTCAGTCTATTTGGAATTCTATAGGCTTCTTGTATGTTCATGGGCATCTCTTTTTTAGGTTAAGGAAGTTTTCTTCTATAATTTTGTTGAAGATATTTGCTGGCCCATTACATTGGGAGTCTTCACTCTCTTCTATACCTATTATCCTTAGGTTTGGTCTTCTTATTGTGTCCTGGATTTTCTGGATGTTTTGGGTCAGGAACTTTTAGCATTTTGTATTTTCTTTGACTGTTGTGTCAATGTTTTCTATGGTATCTTCTGCCCCCGAGATTCTCTTTTCTGTCTCTTATATTCTGTTGGTGATGCTTGCATCTATGTTTCCTGACTTCTTTCCTAAGATTTCTAACTCCAGAGTTGTCTTTCTTTGTGATTTCTTAATTGTTTCTACTTCCATTTTTAGGTCCTGGATGGTTTTGTTCAATTCCTTCTCCTGTTTGTTTGTGTTTTCCTGTAGTTCTTTAAGGGATTTTTGTGTTTCCTCTTTAAGGGCTTCTACTTGATATCATGCCTTTATAGGTTACTTGACCTTTTTCCCTTACTGCTTTTAAAATCCTTTCTTTGTTTAGTGCATTTGGTGTTTTATTATGTGTGGGGAGGAATTTCTTTTCTGGTCCAGTCTATTTGGAGTTCTGTAGGCTTCTTGTATGTTCATGGGCCTCTCTTTCTTTAGGTTAGGGAAGTTTTCTTCTATAATTTTGTTGAAGATATTTGCTGGCCCATTACATTGGGAATCTTCACTCTCTTCTATACCTATTATCCTTAGGATTGGTCTTCTCATTCCATCCTGGATTTCCTGGATGTTTTGAGTTATGAGTTTTTTGCTTTTTGCATTTTCTTTGACTGTTGTCTCAATGTTTTCTATGGTGTCTTCTGCCCTTGAGATTCTCTCTTCTATCTCCTGTATTCTGTTGGTGATGTTTGCATGTATGACTCCTGATTTCTTTCCTAGGTTTTGTATGGCCAGAGTTGTCTCTCTTTCTGTTTTCTTTATTGTTTCTATTTCCATTTTTAGATTCAGAATGGTTTTGCTCATTTCCTTCACCTGTTTGATTGTGTTTTCCTGTAGTTCTTTAAGGGATTTTTGTGTTTCCTCTTGAAGGGCTTCTAGCTGTTTACCTGTGTTCTCTTTTCTTTCTCTGAAGGTGCTATTTATATCTTTCTTAAAGTCCTGTATCATCACCATGAGAAGTGATTTTATATCTGAATCTTGCTTTTCCGGTGTAATGGTGTGTCCAGGACTTGCTATGGTGGGAGAATTGGGTTCTGATGATGGCAAGTGACCTTGGTTTGTGTTGTTTATTTTCTTACACTTGCCCCCCACCCCAATCTGGTTATCTCTAGTGCTACCTGCCTTTGCTCAATCTGACTGGAGCCTGTCCTTCCTGTGATCCTGGTTGTGTCAGAACTCCTCAGAGTAAAGCTGTCTCTGTGATCCTATGATTCTGGGCTTTTTAGATCACCTGGGAGAAGGGCTTCATCTTTGTGTTGTGGGACTAGCTGCAGAGCTTGTGCCCAAGGTCTGCTCTGGACCCCAGTCCAGACAGCCCTGAAGGAACCTGAATAGGTGGGCTGGCAGAGTTCCTGTGTGCCTGGTCCCGCTGGTCCCAGTTACTCCCAGTTTTGGGACAGATGTTGGTTCCTCCTCACCTCTAATCCTTGGTGTGTCAGAGCACCTGGGATTGGAGCTTCCTCTGGGTGTTGTGGGACTGGCTGCAGAGCTTGCACCCAAGGTCTGCTCTGGACACCAGCCCAGACAGACCGGAAGGAACCTGAGTCACTGGGTTGGCGGAGTTCCTGTGTTTTTGACTGGTTTTAACTGTATGTATGTATATATATATAAATGTGTGTGTGTGTGTTCTTCTTATCTTGGTTGTAGATTGTAGGCTTATAAGTTATTAGTTATGATAAAAATTTGTAACTTTGGTAACAGAGAGTTGGCTTAAAACTAGTAACTCAGAAGGCTGGAGAAATGGCTCAGTGGTTAGGAGTACTGGCTGTTCTTCCAGAGGTCCTAAGTTCAGTTTCTAACAACCACATGGTGGCTCAAAATCATCCGATGGGATCCAATGCCCTCTTCTGGTGTGTCTGGAGACAGCTACGGTATACTCATACATAAAATGAATCTTAGAAAATAAAACAAAATAAGAGAGCTTGTGGAGCTCTCACCTTAAAAAAACAAAAACAAAAACAAAAACAAACAAAAAAACCCATGGTAACTTGGTTAGAGTCATTCTACACAACACATGGAAAGAGCCAACCTAGGAAAACAGGTCTCTAAAGATGCCTCTAAATTGGGACAATATTTTATGTTATTCTTGTCTAGAAACCAGATTTATAAAAGATAGGATTTAAAATAATGAGGAATTAAAAGCTGCACCATTTGAGTTCATATATAAGAACTGTCAGTCAAACTTTGTAACATGAAAGTAATGTTCTTGTCATGAATTTAGAGAGAATGGATTGTTTATACTGATAAATTGGTTTTGTTTTCCAAAATTATGGTTATGTTCTAATTTTGAAAAAGAAACTGAAAAATTATAGTTTAATGGCCAATATTCCATTAGCTGCAGTTTACAATTCAATCACAAGCTCACGATTTTAGTCACCCATATTTGTAACTAAAAAAAAATAAATTAGGCAAGTAGAGATTATTACAAGATTTACAAAAGGTTAATGAAACTATGGAATTTATGGAAACATTACAATCTGGTTTACCAACTCCAGTTGCCATTCCAAAAAAATACATATATAATTATTATACATTTAAAAGTTGTTTTTATACTCTTCCTTTGCATCTTCATGATTGTAAAAGGTTTGCATTTAGTGTGTCTGCTTGTAATTTTAAATTACCTATGAAGCATGTCATTGGAAAGTTTTGACTCAGGGAAAGGCTAATAGTCCTACATTATATAAAATATTTGTTGCTGCTTCAATTCAAGGTGATAGGACTTTGAATCCTTCAGTGTATATTATTCATTAGATGAATATTTTATAAGCTGACCTCTCTGAAAGAGTTTTACTACAAGTCTTTGCTCTTATACAATGAGCTTTAAAATTTTAAGGAGTAGTTGTTGCTCCAGAAAAGATTCAAAGACAATATCCTTGTCAATATTTGGGACACCAGTTATATCCTAAACAACTTGTGACAAAGAAAATTCAAATAAGAAAAGATAGTTTACTTACTTCAAATAATTCTCAAAAGCTGTTAAGAGATGATAATTGGATAAGACTGCATCTTAAGCTCACCACAGGAGGACTTAAGCCTCTGTTTGATATTCTCAAGGGAAATGAAAATCCTAATTCCCCTCAACAATTAACAGATGAAGGATGAATAACTTTGCAGAAAGTAGAGGATGCTATTAGGCAATAACAGATGCATTATATGAACTATGATTAATTGTTGGCTGTTTGGTTCTTGCTATGTCTCATGCACCCAGAGTAGTTCTTTGGCAAAAGGGACCATTAATGTTGATTCATATTTCTTCATGTCTAAAGAAAGTTTTAACACCCTGTTGCTGTATTTATGCAAAATTGTACATTAGAATCACAAAATTATTTTGGGAAAGAAGTTGATGAAACATTTATCCCTTATTACAAACAGCAATTAAATTGGTTATTACAGAATACTGATATTCAACCTATTGCATGTGCAAACTTTTCAGGCAAAATTGATAATAATTAGCCAAAAGACAGGTTGTTGCAATTTGCCTCTGTGGGTGCTTTTGTATTTACTGTAAATTCATTCATACAATGAATAGAGAATGTGCTTACTATATTTAAAGATGACTCATCTAATGGGAAAGCAGCATAAGTAATTGGATCACATGTTTCTTCTCTTGGGTTTCTCCCTGCTCCAGCACAAATAATTGAATTACATGCTGTAGCCACTGTTTTTGAAATGTTGAAAAATCAAACTTTGAATTTATATACTGATAGCTAATATATAGCTCTTGGTTTGCAATTGCTTGAAATTCTTCCTTTTATAAAATGCTACTAATTCTCAAAATTTGCTATTATTTATGCAAATACAACTTAATTTAAGGGAATGTACTGTTCCTTACTTTATAGGACATTTAAGAGCTCATACTTGATTGCCCAGACTCATTAGTGGGGGCAAGGCCACAGCAAGTTTGCATAGCAGGAAGTTTATAGGTCTTACACAGGAAAAATTAGACAAACAATCTCATTCTTTACACCATCAAAATAGTAATAGCTTGTGACAACATTTTCATATTTCTAGAGAATGTGCATGTCAGATTGTAAAATCTTATCCTGAATGTCCTCAATGTGCTTCATAATAGTACCACATAATCCTCAGATTCATTCCTAATCAATTATGACAAATGGATGTTAATCATATTTCTGATTTTGGCAAGTTAAAATATTAGCATGTGACTATTGATACCTTCTCAGCTTTCTTGTTGCAACTGCTTTAACAGGAGAAGCAACTAAAAATGTAATTATTCATTATCTATGTTGTTTCTCTGAGTGTTCTAAATCAGAATAAAACAGATAATGGAACTGGCTATTGCAGTCAAACATTCGAAAGTTTCTGTCAACAATTTAATGTTACCCATATTACTGGGACTCCTTATAATCCTCAAGGACAAGGTATTGTGGAAAGTGCCCATGAAGCTTTAAAACAATACATCATAAAATAGAAAAGGGGGAATTATATCCCTATATACCACAAATTTATTTCAATCATGCTCTTTTTATTTTAAAGGGACTCTCTGCTGAGTGTTAATGGCACCTTACAGCTGCCTTGGTGAAATGGAAGGATCCACTTACTGGTATATGGCATGATCCCAATCAGGTATGAATATGAGGAAGAGGGCATGTTTGTAATTTTTCTGGAGGATGCTGAAGGAGCGTGGTAGCTACCAGAGTGATTGCTAAGACATGCTGATGCAGGGACAAAGAATGATGCTGACAATGATGAGTGCCCTGACAATGGTGACAGGGAAGCTGTATTTGGAGTATGTTCCTGACCCACCTTTGTTTGCCTATATCCCAGATTGGACAAGCTGCCTTGCCTCAAGCTTTTACACCTCATGGGACAGAGAACATGGAGACTGTGAAAACTGCCTTTAAAAAATTAATCAAATAGAGAAATAATGACTGTCTAGAATCACCCTAAGAGGCTTAAACTAAAAAAAAGTACTAATTATATATTTAAAGGAGGTTAGGACCATATGATCACATTAACAACATTTAGAAAATAAGGTTTACAACTTATTGAATACACTTACCGAGGAAGAGTACAAATTCCTCACCTGGATCTTATACAGAGGAAGACAGCATATACTGTAATAGCAATGGTCCACATCAACCTGTCATCTCAAAATAAGAGACTGTTCCGTGCATATGTTTGGAGACAAACACATAGAGAACTCTTCACTAACACTGGACTTCATCTCAGTTTGGTCTCTGCTGTTGGTGCAGTTCTACAAACATTCATGTTTGGAATCTTTGTCTTGCCTCTGCAGCCCAGCTGGTCCTATACCTTGCCTCTATAACTCACCTTAATCCTAACGTCTGTCATGACTCCGAAGCTCCAAAAGGCTGTCACCAAATTCATATGTCAGTCAGGGTTCTCTAGAGTAACAGTACTTATAGAATCAATGAATCTCTCTTTAGAAATGTAAAAAAGTGGATTTATTAGAACGATTTACAGGCTGCAGTCCACCTCATCCAACAATGGCTAGCTGGGAGCGGAAGGTTCAAGAATCTGGTAGTTTTTCAGTCCGCAAGGGTGGATGTCTCAGCTGGTATTTAGTATATGCTGAAATACGAAAGGATTAGGCTCTAATGCCAGAAAAGAATGGTCTTGCTAGCAAAATTAAAGCAAGCAGGTAAGGAACCAAACAGTCTTTCTTCCATATTATATGCTTTTCACCAAAAGTATGGCCCAGATTAGAGGTGGGTTTTCCCAGCTCAAATGATAGGATTAAATACAAATCTTCCTACCTCAAACATTGGGATTTGAAGATTTTCTTGCTTTTAAATAAAGCAAAAATCCCTTTCCTGTATGCCCTATATTTGGGGGTTTAGTAATTCCAGATGTTGTCAACCCAGAACAGCTATCAGTCTGTAATCCTCAGTCTCCTTACTGTCTTATGGAAACATGGCAAGGACTCTCATTTTCAATTAGCTCTCTGCCTTCTCTTTTGAATGTTCCTTGAACTCTTGGAATCTCTTTTGTAGCCATTTGAAAACACATATATGCATGTGTAATTATATAAGATGTGTAATGTGATGTGTAATGGGTAACCTGAAAGTTAATATTAGTAATAAGGTTTAATTAAAGAATTCATATTTCCTAATGGCCAACTATCAAAAAAGAAATCAGGACTACTTGTCAAATTGCAGCCATCTACATGGAAATATATTTTAAATTATTATTTTAACGTAAGCTTCATAATTATTGCAACTTTTAGAAAATTATATTGTTAAATTCCTTTTCAACGAAAGTGATTTAAAGAACTGGGTTCATTAAACATTCTTTCTACAGCATAAATAGAGTTGTAAGTGGAAACCAGTTGTACAGGCTGGTTAATTTGTTGTAGGACTGGGTTAAGTTCATAAGGCATCTGCAATGATGTTATAGATTTATCAGCTGCACAGGAAAATCCATATAGTTTAACCCCACTTAGAACTGCTGTAGAGATCAATTAGCAATTTTGATTCATAGGGCTCCATCCTCATGAATGCAAATGTGGTCATCTGCATAAGTAGACTTATTTTCCTTTTTCTTCAGGCAAAACAAAAGCAAAAATTTAAAACATGTCTAGACTATTACCTTATATATTGTTTTGAATGAGAATGGCTCTCATAGGCTCATAGACATCTGAATGTCTTTTCCCCAGATGGTGGACTGTTTAAGAAGGATTAGGAGGTGTGGCCTTATTGGAAGAGATGTGTCACTGGCTTTGAGGTTTCAAAAACCCACAGCAGAGCTAGTCTCTTTATTTCTGTCTGCCCTACTTGATGATCATGACATAAGCTCCACTCCAGTTTCATGCCTTCCTGTATAAGTTCTCTAAGTCATAGCATCTTTTCAGAACAGTGAAATAATAACTAACATACTTTACTACTTCTTTCATAAAACCCTGAAGTCTTGGATTCTTTGCCATTTTAAACTATAAAAAAATGTAACAAGAGTTTGTACACTTAGTTTTTTTTCAAAACCTACTTTGGTAAGGCTTTGTAAATGTTTTAACTTACCTTTTAGCCCATCATCCACCAGATGTAGCATAAAAAGTTTGATAGGGAAAGGGGCATGTGAACTTGTTCTTTGCTGTCAAGATATCAGCAGTTCAGTTCACATGAGTCAGCAGTGGGTAGCTGGATCCATTCATAAACACTATTCAAGAATCACCAATGGAAGTTGGATCCAGAAGAAACTGCAAGTCTCTGTCAATGCCTCGAGTCTTCAGAAGCAGCAAGAAGCCACCAAAATATCAGCAGAAGGTTTTTGGTGTATTTCTCTCTACAAAATTACAGCAAATGATGATTAGTGAAGAATTTAAGGGAAACCAATGCCACAGCATCATCAACAAAGACTAGCATTAGCAAAGCCCAATGAAGACCAGAAAAGAGTGGTAAGGGGAACCAATGGCACATAGCATTGGCCACTGTCTGATGGGCTATATTTATACCCTTTCCAAATATCACATGCTCTCTGAAGAACTCTAGCAAAACATCACATGCCCTTTTATCAAGGTTGCTTCTAGAAAAACATCATGTGTCTGTTCTCAGCAAAACATTCTCTCATGTGTCTGCCTCAGCAAAACATCCTTTCTTAAGACAGTTTCCAGAAAAACATCACATGACACAACTGAGTCTCCAAAGAAACCAGAAATTTCAACTTTAAGAGACAGACCAGATAACTAATCTATCAAATGACCCACATCAAAATAAGTAGACAAACAAATACGTAATTTTCTAATGCTGCATTTGTACTAGAAGCCAGGTGCCCAGAAAAAGACACACACCTCCATCCTTACAGGTCCTGGGAGACAGGGCACCATGTTCTTTATTGAATACGAGTCAGTGAGAAATTCAGAGTTTTACGAAAACTGTCCCTGGGTAATAAACCAGCAAGATTATTGGTTAGCTTTCAGATCTATTTGTATTTATCTTAAATGTATAAGAAACAAACATTACACAGTTTCTAAAGAAAATATCTGTAGAAGAAATAGAGAATAAACCATACCTTTGGACAACCATGTAATTTTACAAAAGTTTTATTTGTATTTATCCTTGAAAGTGTCATTGGATAACTTAGCCTAACTGGTCCTAGATTTCCTCAAACAAAATTATGTATGAAAATAACAAAACACATGCATGTTTCAAACACTTTGGGTATCAGATCTCCTATTGAACAGCAGTACTTTTGTTCTAGTACAGGAGTACCTTTTAAAGGGGCAGCCATCTGGTCTTAGATCAAATTAGCTCTTTAAGAAGTCATAAACCAGACCCTGGATTAGAATGTGCCTAGGTACAGAAACATCTTGTCCTGCTTGGGTGTTTGGTTGGGATATGCTCAGAATCAGAATATCCAGTGATGTTATGTCCCCAGATTAAAGGAAGGACTTGAGAAGGGAAAGTGTGGGTTACTCTGTTGTGTAAGTATGTCTCTGATTTCTGCTTTGGAATTTTAGAAAGGTTAACAGACAGCCATAGGGTCGCTAGGCATAGAAACATGCCAACTTTCTCACAGAACTTCCTTCTGTTAAAATAACTAAAACCCAGAATCCACTCAGCTGCTCAGCCATGAGCCACTTCCTCTACTGCATAGCTATTGGAGAGCTGGATTCTAATCTAGTAGTCTAGCTAGAAATGTGGAGAGTCAATCTGCATGTCTCTCTAGCTACCAGCCACCCTCCCACATGGCTGGCACAGGACCAACTAGCTCCAGCTCCTGGTTAGGTATCCCAGACCCAGTTTACCCACCCTCCAGATAGCCTATGCCGTACTTAAGGGCTGGGACTGCATAATATCTTGTGTCCTGGACTCCAGATAAGGAACTCTATGTGGCCTACAACTCACCCACCTCCACCTATAGTCGTTATATCCTATGCCTTGACCCCACAGAACACCACCCCCACCCTCTGTGGTCCAAGCCCTGCACCCCAGTACAACCTACAGAATCTTGTGGGCCCTCCATAGACTTCTGAATGTGTCCAGAAGTTTCTTCTACACTGTGGAAAGTTTTCTTCTAGTCTGCCCAAAGTTATACCTGTCCTAGATGAGTTGAGACAACACCTGACACCACATTCACATATCAACACCATGTAGTTCCTAGACTGAAAACTAATATTGTTCAGCTGGCCTAAGACCTGACACATGGAGATAACAACAATCATTGTATCTGAATACCCACTCAACAATGGTAAGAGCAGATATCGTTTCCAAGGAGTATCACCTGTGACCTAAACCCAGATGCTTATGTTCCATGCAAAAACATTGGCGTGAATAACAGACATGTCGCCTCCAGGAATCAGTGATATGCACTTTGTCATCTTTTTGTTATAGGTATTACCATATTTGAAAACATTTAGAAATTGACCCCCTCCCTTGGGGCCTACAATATTTCTTTGAAACCCGTTCCTAGCTTTAGCATAAAAAGAAAAGGGTAAAGAACTGGAACAAAGTCTGAGATACAGCATGCTGAGATCACTGCTCATGGTCAGTTCCTGTCTCATTACCCACAGGCTCTGTAATTACAATCATAATGATTTTAGATCACTAATGTCAGAGAACCAGGGAGAGGGCTGACCTTGGGGATGGAGATGTGCAAAAGGAGCCCTTTTTCCCTGGTGAGGACAAATCCCTGACAGCAGTGTGAGCTGCTGTGAACATGGGGACTAAGGAATGATAAACAGGGTCGGGCTGTGCTGTGAGAATACCCACCCCAGCCCTGCACAGACCAACCAGGTGAGTGCTGTCTTACAGTTGTGGACTGAGGCTGCCTTTGACTTTGGAAGGAGAGCTGTGAGACAGGGAGGCTCTAGGTAGAACAAAGGAGGGTCCCAGTCATCTGTCACTGTGCAAAAGGAAGTAGGCAGGACCTGGGGAGAAAACAGTTTATCACTTTCCAGCTGTCATCCAGGACCTGGTTTAGGGAGTGTTTGCAGCAGTTTGTGATGCACTGTACCAGAGCTGCTCATCATGTGGGCCAGGCAGGGACAGGACACAGGGGCCTGGTGGCATTTCAGTCTGGGTGTGAGGAAAGACTCACTTTCTTCACAGCCTTAAACATCTTACCCTCAAGAGAATTAAAGATTTGATCTGAGCTGTGTATTGTATTCCTTATGTTCTTTAGTCTTTTGCAGATAGGTCTCTCTTGCTTTCTGACTCTGATTGCACCTTTTTCTGATCTTTCCAAACTATAATGCAGTGTATAATTGTACAGTATTGGGGAAATGTACCTGGGGACAGGTAAGATTAGAGAAAATAATTTTTTTAAGAAAACGAATTCAGTTTCTGGTACTTAACACCTCACAGTATGCTTGCTTGGGACAAAGTACCATCCTTAGCTTATAGATGAGAACATTGGACATGAGAAAACCAAATAACATAATTGATGTGATATATGCAGAAACTAAGGTAGCTGGGTTTATTGTGGCTAATTGCAAAGAACACTCTTGTGCATACAGGACTTTATTCATGCATGTTTGTATGTGTGTGTGCTTGTGTTTGTGTGAGAGGGGGAGTCAGAGAGAGCATGTTGGTATAGATGTGCAGGAATAGATGTGTGTGTGTATGTGCGTGTGTGTGTGTGTGTGTGTGTGTGTGTGTGTGTGTGTGTGTGTGTTTAGACCAGAGGTCAATTCCAGGCATCTGAAACTCACAGTTTCTCCTGTGCTGGCTGGCTAGAGACTTCCAGAGATCTTCCTGTCTCTGCATCCCCAGCACTGGCATTAAAAGCATGATTCCATACCTTTCATTTATGTTGAGGTTCTGGGCCTGAAACTCAGGTCTTCAAGCCTGTTCTTGAAACATTTTTCCAACTGAGGCATCTTCTCTGCACCCTGAACTTTGTGCTATTAAAATTCATGTATTTCTCAAGCATTTGGGATATTTGTAATCCACTCCCACATTGTTTTGTTATAGAAAACCTTGTCTACAGACTAAAGGTGTTCATGCATGCTGAAGGTGAAGCCTATTAAAATATACAAAACTTATTAAAATATACAAATAGCAGCTCTGTATTAGACATGTATTAATAGACATTAGACTTATAGTTCTTTCAGTTGAGGCCTTGTTAAGGAAAGCAAGTGCTACTTTGTTATTATATACTCTTATATTGGTGGCTCTAAGAACAGAGAAGTAACTTAAAACTTTATCAAATTATAAAATAATTGATATAGAGATATTACAAGTAAAATTAAATCTTAGTTTATTAAGGCATAATCCATGCCCTTCACTAGATCTGTGGGAGCCTAGGATTCCTTTACCAAATGCATCATCCAAACTAAGCTGACTTTTCAGGCTATTCAGTTTTCAAATATCATAAAGGAAGAGACCAACTCAACTGTCTCTGCAAGTTGGTTGCCAGCTTTCCTCTGTGCTTAATGTAAGGTTTTGAGAAGAGCCTCATTTAATAACTTATTAACAGACTATTTTTGAGTATGCATTAGCAGCAATGTAAATCACTGAGATTCTACAAACAAAAGCAGTCTCTCTGAGGCGTGTTCACTATCCAGGGAGAAGGAAAGCAGGTACATAGGCAACACAGACCACAGTTCAGAGAAAGCCCAGGGATGGAACCTGAGCTGATATGGACAGTAGGTAGCCACGACTCGTGTGTGCTGGCAAAGGTCAACCAGGGTATATGTGCATAGTACCATGGCAAGGGAAGCACCAATGTTACATTTGAGGCAGAGGTTGAGGTTGACTATAACTCAGAATTAACTTTGATAAGACAAGGATGGTAATTACGAAGGGCAAAGTCAGTTAAGGTTGACATGTTTCTGAGTGTTTTGTTAGATGTGAAGCAAATGGAATTGTTTTCTGCTTCAAAAGGATTGTATGTGCTGTGTTAAGGAGAGTTTACATGCATATGTGTGCATTTAATCTTGCACAAGTGTGTGTGCAAGCAGAGGAGAGACAGCATTGCTTTCTGTTTCAATTGCTCTCAGTCTTAAATATTCAGTCAGAGTCTTTCTTGGAACATAATGCTCATAGAATCTGCTAGGCTAGCAAGCCAGTGGATTCCAAAGACCTGTTCTCTCCACACCAGACCACTTACCATTCTCCATGGGTTTACAACCCTGCACTTCTTTGGCCAGCATTTATTTGGGTACTGGGCATCAGAAATTAGGTCCTCATGCTTCTACAACAAGCCTTTTATATACGGTGCTATACCCCTAGCTCCTAAAGGCATATCTTGACTTCTATATAATATATAAGAATAAACATTAAAGAGGGTATAATTTATAAGGTTTTTACACATTAATGTGGAGTATTCAGGAGAACTTATTCATAATTTGGTGCATTTCTGACTGAGGAATCATTACAGTCAACAAACCTTAAAACATAACCAGCTACATGCATCTTTGCTTAGAATTGATAAAGCCAGTGCATGAGCTAGGAAATGTTTCCCTGGTGTATCATTTGGAGCAGAATTTTCAGTAGAAACAGACAGGGAGAATAAGGTAGATAAGGTAGGTAGGAGGAAAAGTAAATCACTTTCAATAAGAATTGACACACATAGAAAATTTGGAACACAATACAAATTTTATTAGATTTATTCCTGCCTTGATGTGAGGGAACTAGGGTTTGCCTCCTAATTCCTAAAAGACACTAGCTTCTGTGAAAATTATAGAAGGGGGATATAGGAAGTAAAGAGTATCATGTAATATTCCCTGAGAAATGAATCCATTTGGCCATGAAAATTTTCCTGGAGAAGCTGCAAGCTTTTTATTAATTCAACATCATTTAAGTGATAGTAGCATAGGAGGAAAAGAGGAGCAGAATGAAATATAAACACAGTCCAGTAGCCTGAGATCACTCTGGCAGAATGAAATATAAACACAGTCCAGTAGTCTGAGATCACACTGGCAGAATGAAATATAAACATAGTCCAGTAGCCTGAGATCATACTGGGTGAATGAAATATAAACACAGTCCAGTAGGCTGAGATCACACTGGGTGACATTAGAAAAAGGAAGGAGCCCACCAGGTACATACTCAGGACTGTGTTGATATGAAAATTGACAAAATAATGTTATGCATATATATTTTGTCTGGGAAGATCACAGTCATCGGGATGGGAGGGATGAACGATTGTCGTGAAAGGCAGGGAACTATCAAGTTTATACCTGATTAAAGCTATCATTATTTCCATAGAAATGAAAAAAATATACAGCAAAAACAAATAACCAACAACAAAAACCAACTACCCAGTCAGGAGTAATTAAGAAAAGACCATACGCGTTTACATTCTTGAGACCATTTTTTTTTCCCAAAGGAATAAACAGAGAAAATCTTACATGTTTCTCAGATGACTTTTTCCTAGTGCCATGTGTGAAGTCAAAAACAATGAACTGGAATAACATTCTCCAGACAATAGTCTTCCTTTCTCTTACTGGACCTGGCATTGTGGGAAATACCTTAATGTTTGTGAGACTTGTGTACACTTCGGCCTTCAGGACTGAGAAAAAACCTGTCAACCTTATTCTCATCCACTTGACATTTTCTAATATGATCATTATTTGTAGCACAGGGATCAGAGATATAGCCACAGTGTTTTATTTCAGAAACTTCCTCGGAGATATTGGCTGTAAAGTTGTGGTTTATCTGACAAGGATGGCACGGGGTCTTTCCATCTGCACCTCCTGTCTCCTCAGTGTGGTCCAGGCTGTCACCATGAGTCCCAGGATAACCATTTGGGAAAAGGTCAAACCACAGACTTCGTGGCAAGTTCTTACTTATGTCTTCCTCTTTTGGATCCTTAATATTCTCACAAGTTCCAACTTGTTGTACTATATAACAGCAGGGAGTGGCATGAACAGATCTGGACTTTCAGGGTACATTGGCTATTGCTATATGCTGCCTTCCAGGCACATAGTTAAGTGGCTTTTCCTCTTGCTCATGGCTGTTCGTGACCTCATCTTCCAGAGTCTCATGGGTTGGAGCAGTGGATACATTTCTTTTCATCTGTATAAACATCACAAGCGTGTCCTCTACATTCATAACTGCAGGTTTGTAAATAGTTTCAGTCCAGAGATTAGAGCTGCACAGAGTGTTGTCATTCTTATGAGCTGTTTTCTTTTCTTTTATTGGGAAGACTTCATTTTTTCTTTTTATACAGGTTCCATGGTGACTCATGATTCCATTATACTAAATATTAAAACATGTCTAGTGCTTGGTTATGCTGTTCTCAGCCCCTTTATCCTGATGAACAGAGATGTCCCTGTTGCTAAATCCTAGAGTTTTTACTGAGAACTGCTAGGATTCCATTCTTCCATGAGCTCAAGATACAGACTATCATTTATTTGTCTTAATATTTTGGAGACTGTGTGGAGGATATGGAGCTTTGCTATCATCATCTGTCATAGATGCCACTTTATAGCCTAGATCTTGGGCTGGTAATTGACCTGGCTGGGCATTGCCAGCATTTTCCACCTCACCACACTTTGCCCTGATCTTCTAATATGTCCAAGGATTAAATCAGTTAAGCACTATAATAATTTACATTAATAAATGAGAGTAATACAAAGCCACCTAAGGCTAGTTCAGGGTTTCTAGGAAGGTGGAAAGTGAATTCTTACCAACTTCCCATTCCATAATTTTTATCATGTGACTTGTGGCTTCTCTTGCGGCTTGTGGGAAAATGCTGCAGGAAACACTTCTGTCAGGAACCAGTATTTATTTCCCCTCAAAGCCAGAGAAAGAGAACAAGACAAGGTAGGTAGAGGTGAGGACATCACCTTTTTCTGGGGTGGGTTTGCCCAGCAGAATGCAGATGACCATGAACAAATGATGTCATCACAACTCAGCAGTCTTGTTCATCAGCTGATTGATGTTGCCAGATTCCATACCTGCTAGGAAACTAGTAACAATTACGTGGACAATTCTAGCTATGTCAGGTCTTAAATAATCACCATGAGAAGCTCTGCCAAATAGACTCAAACGATGACATCACAAGCCTGTACAGCTAGCTGTCAGGAGCTGACATGGGACAACCTAACATTGTAGCAGGTGATTTTCCTGAGATGTTCTGTCTTGGATTAAAAAAAAATCCATGAAAAGCTTTTCTCTGATAGGCAAGACCCAGGAGAAATTCATTTTAGGGTAGATTCCTGCTATTACTATGCTTTTCCTGGTATCATTAAATATATTTAACAATCACTAGATTTTGAGAGGATCTCTGCAGAACTACAAAGATGTACTTTCTTGTAGTGATGCTATATAAACAGATGACTTATTAATTCTTAATGATGATCCTATAAGAATTCCTAAAATTATGTCAGTATTTATTAAGCTCTTTTAAAAATGGGACTGCTATTAAGTCCCTTCTGATAGTCAAAACTTCAATGAGAACTTAGCTAGTCCTCAAGTGTCAGTGTCACCTCTGAGATAGTAAGCACTTATTCTATTACTTAGAGTACTTTCCAGAAGACTGTAAAACCATTAACCAGGTATCTGCCTAGAAAACTGTCCATTTTATCCAGGTTTTCCAGTTTTGTTGAGTATAGGCTTTTGTGGTAGGAGCTGATGATTTTTTGGATTTCTTCAGGTTCCTTTCCTATGTCTTCCTTTTCATTTCTGATTTTGATAATTTGGATACTGTCTTTGTGCCCTCTGGTTAGTCTGGCTAATGGTTTAATCTATCTTGTTGATTTTCTCAAAGAACCAGCTCCTGGCTTTGTTGATTCTTTGTATAGTTCTTTTTGTTTCTACTTGGTTGATTTTAGCCCTGAGTTTGATTATTTCCTGCCACCTACTCCTCTTGAGTCTGTTTGCTTCTTCTTGTTCTAGAGCTTTCAGTTGTGCTATCAAACTGCTGGTGTATGTTCTCTCCAGTTTCTTTTTGGAGGCACTTAAAGCTATGAGTTTTCCTCTTAGCACAGCTTTCATTGTGTCCCATAAGTTTGGGTATGTTGTAGTTTCATTTTCATTAAACTCTAAAAAGTCTTCAATTTCTTTCTTTCTTTCTTTCTTTCTTTCTTTCTTTCTTTCTTTCTTTCTTTCTTTCTTTCTTTCTTTCTTTCTTTCTTGACCAAGTTATCATTGAGTAGAATGTCCCATAACCCCTAAAGAAATAGAAGGAGTCATTAATAGCCTCCCAACCAAAAAAAGCCCAAGACCAGATAGGTTTAGTGCAGAATTCTATATGACTTTCAAAGAAGACCTAATACCAATACTCTTCAAAACCATTAACCAAAGGTCTTAAAAGGGGAACTAAGATTTGTTATAGGTGGTAGAACAGAATATAAATTATTTACTGGGTTTATCTATGTGAAACTTCATTCATAGCTTAGTTATGTTTTTTAACTCTCCTTGAACCTGTGGAGCTGTGACAGGTGATAAATGTTTAGCCAGATAATTTCTCCTAATAGATACACATGTAATCATTCTCTGTTGTAAACTTGTTGCTCAATTTATGATTTGAATTTATGTGTGAAACTGTGACAAACTTTTTACCATGCGATCATGTATTCTGAAAGACCGGTAAGAGCTGAGTACAAGAGAAGAGGGGCATGACTCCTTATCCTATTTTCTTAGCAATTCTCCTTGTTCCTGCTTTTCTTGGCATTCTTCTTCTTCTCTTCCTCTTCTTAGTATTCCTTATCCTGCTTTTCCTAGATCCCACTTAACCCCTTTTCCTAGTCCCCATATTTCCCTTTTCTTACAAGCCTGTTTCCTTTTTCTTAGAGAGCTTTCATAGGAAACTTTTTACAACTTAGAAATAAACACTAAAATCACTTTTCAAATTGTCCCTTTTTCTTCCTGAGATTTCAACTCCCAGGCTAAAAGTTAGAGCCACACAATTCCATGGAGATAGAACAAAAGCTACTTTACTTAATCTCCTGCTGTTTTAGAATGAGGTGCTAAAGAGTTTCTCTCCTCACCAGAACTGTGAAGGCAGGTCAGCTCCTGAAGCATAGTGACTCAGAATTGATGTAGGAAAATGTTTTGTTATTTATACAGCAACCCTAAATTTCTCAAAAGACTTGAGTCTTACCCTTTCCAATGATCCTCCCCTTCCACTGCCTCAAGGAAAACCAAACAAAAATGAAGACCCACAAAGACCCACAAGGACTGGTCTTTGGCAGAGGGCATGTTCCAGAATAGGGACTCACTGACCTACTGATGTGTAAATACCTGATTAACAGATTGTTAATACTGGAACTTCTCCCTCTCAGGATTTGTCACTCACAATGGCTGACACTGAACATCTGGTGTTTACTAAACCACCTGACTTGAAATTCCAGGCTCCATCTTCCCTGCTGAGCTGTGGACTAGGAGACCTGGGTACTGAGGGTACACAGGAGATCATCTTGGTGAAGGATATTGGTGGTGTTGAGAACTCACAGTCTTGGGCCCAGAAAGACAAGGACAGTCCAGAAAGAGCTACAACTTGGTGTCTTTCAGTGTTGAGAACTCAGTCTTGGGCCCAGAAAGACAAGGACAGTCCAGAAAGAGCTATAACTTGATGTCTTTCAGTATCCCTGAAACCTCCAGCTTTCCCCTGGACCCTTCTGTCAGTATAATGTTTGCATTGCATTCGACAAAAATGTCCCTCAACTCACTATAGTTCCTACTAGAACAAAAATGGAAACACCTGAACAGCTCTTGAGGGAACTCTCTGCAGCTAAGTAACAAACAAGAAGCTGGCAGGAAGGAAGCACAGTCTTTCCCAGGTCTCTCCAAGGTTTAGGAGTTGACACTCTACAGAGCAAAGCAAGAGAAATGCCAGGCTGTGGGTCTCTGAAATACTGCTCTTAGCTAAGACAAATTAGGTTTTAAGCAAGGTCTAACTAGGTTAAAGACCACCTTCAGAATGTTACCAAGTAGATGGATGGCTAGGGAGGAGGAGTTGTTTCTCCAAAGAATTTGTATTTATAGGATGTATCCATAGTCATGAGTGAACAGTATGAGCCAGAATCAGCAATCTCTTCTTCGCCTAGCATTCCTACACAGATCTGTATATTGTGGCACTGGCTGCTTTATGTGGGTTAACTTGACACTAGCTAGGATCATCACAAAGAAAGGAGCCTCAGTTGAGGAAATGCTTCCATGAGATTCAGCTGTAGGACATTTTCTCTATTGGGAGGGCCAAGCCCATTGTGAGTGGTGAAATCCTGGGGTGGTGGTCCTGGATTTCATAAGAAGGCAGGCTGAGCAAGCCAGCAGAAGCAAGCCAGTAAACAGAACCCCTCCATAGCCTCTATATCCATTCCTGTCTCCAGGTTCCTGTTCTGCTTGCGTTCATCTCCTGACTTCTTCCATTGATGGATTATGATCTGTAAGTGTAAGCCAAATAAACCCTTTCCTCTCCAACTTGCTTTTTTGGGCATGGTGATTTGTTGCAGCAATGGAAACCCTAAACTAACTCTCTATATTTTCACATGCATCTTTAAAAGTGATACATACCCAATCTTCAATAAATGTACCTTAAACAGATATTGTGTAATGGTTATCATAAAAATTAACTTATCCACTTATTCCTGAGGTATCATTTATTGATTGTTTTTGTGGGATTTGCTGAAATCCAATAGAAATCCAACATAATTCTAATACCAGGTCAATGCAGATCAATCAGGGTTGTAGAACAGACTCGGAGGCTGAACTACAACCCTGAAGAAACATTGCACAGCACATTTAAAGGATTAAGTCATGAGGCAAGAAGGAGTTGGGTGGGCTGTAGCATTGTCCAATCATATTTTGATATAAGGTATTGAACAAGGGATTTTTCCATCAATCAGGATAGAAGGAGGTTACTGGGCCTGGGAACATAATCTTAGTTTGACCTTGTTGGGAAGCTGAAGTTGTTCTTGACATGTCTGGCTCAGACAACTGTTTCCTTATAATAGAAGCTGTTCAGCTAATGGGAAGTTTCCAGCTCCCCTAGTGTTTAGGACCTTGAAATTTAGTTTCTCCCTATGATTAAATGGAGCCTGAAAAGTGGTAGTATTTAGAATGAGTTTCTTTTACCAACAGGTATAGTAAGAGCATTTGAATATTCTCTTAGCAAATTTCCAGTGTACACTAAGGTAGAAACAGTTTTCTCCTTGCATTGCACTAGATCTTTTTAAACAAAGAAAGAACAGCTAATGATTGCCCATATTTTGATCACCACAATAGGCTTCAATACTCACATTGAGAAAGTTACTGGAACACTTCCTGCTTGCCATAGGCTCTCATAGGAGCCATGAGAATGAGACCAACTAGGAAAGAGGTGCTGGGAGAGCAAATATTTTAAAGAGAAACATTTGTCCCCTCTATTCAACTCTCATACTACTGACACAATAAACTCAAAGGATTAACATTTGCCCAGTAGTTAGTCTCACACCTTGGGAGGAGAAAGGCTGAAGCTCTGGCACTGTCAGATGAGGAACTTGCCTCCCCACAGAGGCTTCATGCAACTCTAATGACACACATACCCTTCCTGCATTTTCTTTCTTTGTTATAAAATTGTGATATTGCTACAGAGAAGAGGGAGTCTTTCTCTCCCTTGTCTAGCCAAACAATAAATTAAAATTTATTTGCCCTGTCAGTTTGTTTCCTAATTTACTTAATGAAGTAGTGGTCTTCTAAAATTCTTTTTTGTTTCCATTTTCATGTGTGTGTATGTTTCGAATGTGTGTGGGCACATGTGTATGTGAGGTTGTGCACATGGACATTTGTGCTCATCTGCATGCATAGACTGAAATAGATGTCAGGAAAAGACCAAACTTAAGAATAATAGGAATAGAAAAGGAAAGCTCCCAGCTCAAAGGTCCAGAAAACATCATCAACAATATCCTAGAAGAAAACTTCCCTAAAGAAACAGATGCCTATAAATATACAAGAAATTTACAGAATCCCAAACAGGTTGTACCAGAAAAGAAAGCTCTTCCACTCACATAATGATCAAAGCACTAAATGTACAGAACAAAGAAATATTAAAATCTGCAAGGGGGAAATGCCAGGTAACATATAAAGGCAAACATATCAGAACAACATTTGACTTCTCAACAGAGACTCTAAATGCTAGAAGGGCCTGGGGAGAGGTCTTGTAGACCCTAAGTGCACACAGATGTCAGTACAGACTACTAACTATACCCAGAATAACTTTCAATTGCCATAGATGTAGAAGCCAAGATATTTCATGACAAAACCAAATTTAAACAATAATTTCTCATTAACTTAGCCCAACAGAGGATCCTAGAAGGCAAACTCCAACACAAGGAGGCTGACAACACTCAAGAAAACACAAGCAATAAGTAATTCCAGACCATTCAGACAAATAGAAGAGAAACACACATAGTCACACAGACACGCACACACACACACATACACACACACACTACCACCATCAATATCAAAATAACAGGGAGTAGCAATCATTGATCATTAATATCTCTCAATATCAATGAACTCAATTCCCCAATAAAAAGCCACAGGCTAACAGAATGGATGCATAAACAAAATCAGTCATTCTGCTATATACAAGAAACACATTTCACCAAGAAAGATAGATACTATCTCAGAGTAAAGGACTGAAAAAAGGTTTTCTAAGCAAATAGATCCAAGAAACAAGCTGGAGTAGCCATCCTAATATCTAATAACCTAGACTTTCAACAAAAAATAATCAAAAGACATGGGTAAGGACACTTCATACTCATCAAAGGAAAATTTCACCAAGAGGACATCTCAAATCTGAACATACATCTCCAAATTCAATGGCATCCCCATTCAAAAAGAAACATCACTAAATTCTAAATCACATATCAAACACCACACATTAATAGTAGGAGACTTCAAAACCCCACTCTCAGCAGTGGGCAGGTCATCAAGACAAAAAACTAAACAGAAAAATAATGAAACTTATATAGGTTATGATTCAAGTGGGCCTAATAGGTACCTACCAAACATTTCACCCAAACACAAAGGAATATATCCCCTTCTCAGAGTCTCACAGAACCTACTCCAAAATTGTACATTTAATTGATCATAATGCAAGCCTCAACAGATAGAATATAATTGAAATTACTCCTTGTATCTTCTCATATCACCATGGGTTAAAACTAGACTTTAATAACAACAAAAAGCCTACATAGTCATAGAAACTGAGCAACTCACTACTCAATGATCACTTTGTCAGAGAAGAAATAGAGATAGAAATTAGATACTTTCTATAATTCAATGAAAATGAGAGTACAGTATGCCAAAACTAATGGAACACAATGAAAGCAGTGCTAAGAGGAAAGTTCATAGCACTAGGTGCCTCCATAAAGAAATTGGAGGGTTCCCACACTAATGATTTAAAACTATACTGAAAGCTCTAGAAAAAAAGAAGAAGAAGCAAACACATCCAGGAGTAGTAGATGTCAGGAAATACTCAAACTCCAGGCTGTAATCAATCAATTAGAAACAGAATAATACAAACAAAGGAAGCCAGGAGCTGATTCTTTGAGAAGACTAAGAAGACAGACAAACCCTTAACCAAACTAACTAAAAGGCAGAGACACAGTATCCAAATTAACAACATTAGAAATGAAAAGGAAGACAAAACAACAGACCAGGAGGAAATTCAAATAACCATTAGGTCTTACTTTGAAAGCTGGAACTACTGGAAAATCTAAATGAAAGGAATGATTTTCTACACATGATCTTAGCCAAAAGGCCGAGAAGTGATAGGAATGATTTTCTAGACAGATGCCAATTACTAAAGTTAAATCATGATTATGTAAACTATCTAGATAGTCCTATAACCTCTAAGGAAATAGAAGCAGTAATTAAAATCTCACAGCCCCCAAAAAGCCAAGGGCCAGATGGTTTTAGGGTAGAAATATACCAGACTTTCAAAGAAGAGCGAAGACTCCTCAACTATTCCACAAAATGGGAAGAGAAGAGACATTGCCAAAATGATTCTATGAAGACACAGTTAGCCTGATACTTAAATCACACAAAGACTCAACAGAAAAAAGAATTTCAGGCCAATTTCCCTTATGAACAATGATGCAAAAATACTCTATAAAATGCCTGTAAACCAAATCCAAGAACACATCATGATCAAGTAGGCTTCATTCTAGGGATAGTTCAATATATAATAATCCATCAATGTAATCCACAATATAAACAATCTGAAAGAAAAAAAAAAAAGAAAACACAAGATCATCTCATTAGATGCTGAAAACACCATTGACAAAATCCAATACCCCTTCATGTTAAAAGTCTTAGAAAGATCATGGATAAAAGGCACATACCTAAACACAATATAGATAATATACAGCAAGCTAATAGCCAACATCAAATAAATGTAGAGAAACTTCTAGCAATTCCACTAAAATCATGGATAAGACAAGGCTGCCCACTCTCTCTCTATGTATTAAATATAGTATTTGAAATTCTAGCCAGAGTAATAAGACAACTAAAGGAGATCAAATGGATACAAAATGAAACAAATTGGAAAGGAAGAAGTCAAAGTATCACTGTTTGCGGATAAGATAGTATACAAGAGTGACCCCAAAAATTCTACTAGAGAATTCCTATGACTGATAAACACCCTCAGCAATGTGGCTATATACAAAATTAACTCAAAAGATCAGTAGCCCTCCTTTATACAAACAAAAGTCAGCCTGAGAAAGAAGTCAGGAAGACAATACACTTCAAAATAGCCACAAATAATATACAATGTCTTGGTGTAACTCTAACCAAGCAAATGAAAGATCTGTATGACAAGAACTTCTTGTCTCTGAAGAAAGGAATTAAGATAGATATCAGAATGAAACATCACCCATGCTCATGTATTGGTAGGATTAACATACTGAAAAATGGCCATTTTACAAAGCAATCTACAGATTCAAAGAAATTCCCATCAAAATTCTAACACAATTCTTAAAGATCTTGAAAGAACAATTCTCAATTTCTTATGGAAAAATGAAAAACCCAGGATAGTTAAAACAACCCTGCACAATAAAATAACTTTGGGAAGTATCAACCATCCCTGACTGCAAGCTATACTATAGAGTAATAGTAATAAAAATGGCACGGTGTTGGTTTAGAAAGCAGGTTGATCAATGGAGTCAAACTGAAGACCCAGAAATAAACCACACACCTATGGAAACTTGATCCATAACAAAGAAGCCAAAAGCATATGGTGGGAAAGATAGAGTATCTTCAACCAATGGGCCTGGTCTGACTGGCTGGCCACATGGAGAAGAATACAAATAGACCATCCATGTTTACCACCCTGAACAAAACTCAAGTCCAAGTGGATCAAAGACCTCAATATAACACGGGATACATTAAATCTAATAGAACAAAAACTAGGAAATAGTCTTGAACTCATTGGTATAGGAGACAACTTCCCGAAGAGAACACCAATGGTTCAGGCACTAAGATAAACAATTAATAAATGGGACTTCATGAAACTGAAAAGCTTCTGTAAAGCAAAGGGCACTGTCAATAGGACAAAACAACTTACAGATTGGGAAAAGACCTTCACCAACCCTACATCTGACAGAGGGCTAATATTCAAAATATATAAAGAAGTTAAGAAGTTAGACACCAACAACACAAAACAGGAGTCTTGAATGGCTTAAGAAACACTTAAAGAAATGTTCAACATCCTTAGTCATCAGGGAAATGCAAATCAAAATGATTCTGAGATTCTACCTATACCCATAATAATGGCTAAGAGCAAAAACTCAAGGGACAGCACATGCTAGCAAGGATGTGGAGCAAGGGCAACACTTTTACATTGCTGGTGGGATTGCAAACTTGTATAACTTGTACTCTGGAAATCAATTTGAGAGTTTCTCTAAAAATTGGGAATAGTTCTACCTAAAGACCCAGCTATACAATTCCTGGGCATATACCCAAAAGATGTTCCACGATACCACAAAGACACTTGTTCAACCATGTTTATAGCAGCTTTGTTTGTAATATCACAAACTGGAAACAACCCAGATGTTCCTCAACTTAAGAATGGATGAAGTAAATGTGGTTCATTCACATTTGGAATACTACACAGCTATTAAAAACAAGGACAGTATGAATTTTGCAGGCAAATGGACAGAACTAGAAATACTATCCTGAATAAGATAACCCAGACCCAAAAAGCTATGCATGGTATATACTCACTTATAAACAGGTATTAGCCATAAAGTATATGATAACCATGCTATATAATCAGCAGACCCAATGAAGCCAATTAACAAGGAGGACCCAAGGGAGGATAGTTGAATTTTTCTCAGAAGGGGGAATGAAATAGCTAGCAGGGGTGGATGGAGGGAGAGAACTGATCAGAGAAAGGATTGGGAGGAGAGTGAGGTGGGGAGAGAGGATCAGAGGTAGGGACTGTAGGGCAGAGAAAACAGAAATTGGTGGTGGGGAGAGTAATCTCTAGGATGTGCCAGAGACCTGAGTTAGGGAGTGGTCCCAAGATGTCTATGGGGGCAACTTTCGAAGCCAAGACTTTCGAAGTGGGGGATATGGCCACTTTGTGTAACCAGGAAGGACTCTCAGTGGAGAGATAAGGACAACAACCCACCCACAAAACCTTTGACGCAAAATGTCTCCTCCCTATAAGATGTGCAAGGACAAAGAATAGAGATGGAAGGAATGACCAGCCAATAAAATTACCCCAAACTGAGACCCAACCCATGGGTAAGAACCAATCACTGAGGCTATTAATGATGCTCTGTTATGTTTGCAGATAGGAGCCTAGCATAAATGTCCTCTGAGAAGCTCCACCCAGAAACCAATGGAAAGAGATACAGAGACACCCCGCACCCCCACACCACCCCCAGTCAAACATGAGACGGAGCTTAGGGAATCTTATGGAAGAGTTGGAGGAAGGATTGAGGGACATGAAGAGGACGGGGACTCCATGGGAAGACCAACAGAGTCAACTAACCTGAAACTTGGGGCCTCCCAGAGACTGAACCACCAATCAAAGAGTGAGCATGGGCTGAACCTAGGCATCTGGCACATATGTAGTAGATGTGAAAGTTGATCTTCCTGTGGGACTCCCAAGAACTGGAGTGGAGGCTGTTTCTGAATGAGTTGCCTGAATGCCTGTGGGTTCCATTTTCCTAACTGGGCCACCTTGTCTGGCCTAAGTGGGAGAGGAAGCACCTTGTCCTGCAGTGACTTGATGTAAGAGCTGGGGGTAATGTCTGTGTGAGGTGATCTTCAGAGAAGGACTCCCCTTCTCAGAGAAGGGGAAGGATATATAGGGGAGAATCTGTATGAGGGGGTACTGGGAGGAGAGGGGGAGCTAATATTGAGATGTAAATGAATAAATAAATTAATTTAAATAAAAGAGGCAATCATGTGACTGCAATCATACAGATATTTGACAAATGACTCTGTTCTTCATTCTGTGGATCTTTTGAAGGTTATTCTGTTTTCTCATACATTTTCTAGATTACTACTACTCAAAAATCTTTTTTCTTTTCAACTCAAAATGTTCATTAGTTTTATGACACTTAGAGAAATATGCTTAAAGTTCTTATTACAGATAATGGTGAGAACCATGTCCTTGAACTACTAGTTAAATAATCTTCTTTTCTTTAGGAAATTAATTCCTCTCAAGTGTTGTTATAACAAAAGTAGACTAATAGACACCAGGGTCATAGACTTATTCTTTAGCATATCCCTTTTCCTTTTTTGATCATTGTCTATGTTTGTTGACAAAGAATTAACAAACTCATGGATAAGTAAAAAAAAAAAATAGGAGGTTAAAAATAAAAGATAATTGCTAAGAGTTTTGGTTTAGAATAAATGAATGGTCCAGCAAGGTACAGACTAAGATGTTTAAAAAAAAATACACCAGTAGTGTGAATATATCAGAGATTAATAAAAAGTGAAATCATTTGCTATTTTCTATCAGAAAGCTGCATAATAAAACAATTTTTTTATTATAGTGATTCTGAGAGATGCCCTGTTTCAGAACATTATAGCTGGCTCTTTGGCTACATGGTATTTCTGCTACAAGAATGCAATCAGTGTGTCCTTTGCTTATAGACAACCAATTCTGTCATCAGAACTCCTTCCAGATGGAAGCTGCATGGAGGATTCTCTGATATATTTTTGTGTTTTCCTGAATAAATTACTCAGAGTACTACAAGCTTTAAACTGTTTTATTGGCTTTGGTATTTCAAAGGTAAACAAGATATTTAGAAAATTTCTAAACAAATAACAAAGACAACAGAGGTTAATCATTGTTACACCATAGATAATTATTTTATTTTTCAATTTTTATCTACCCTGACATATGTAAATGTACAATTTAGTTTCTTTGTGCCTAAATTCCCCATTCAGGAGAGAGTACAGAAATCTTTGTTTCCTCAAAAGCTGTCCTCTCATATACAGAAGGAGCATTTTCACCTTTTGTCATGTGTCAGCTGCACCAGCATGTATGGAGACACCATCATACAGGGCACAGAGGGAGACAAGTGACCTTGAACTCATCTGTCAAGATAACCAATGGTGCTTTCTCTTCAAGAACAAAATGACAATTTTATCACTTCTAATCTCAAGCCTGCACACTTATTTACATCACTTTGCATCTGGGATAGGAAGTGCTTCCTAGGAACCAGAATGAAAATACATAGGGCCATTCTTGGGTACACACAAGTTTTAGAAGTGTACTTGAAGTTTTATAATGAGTGAATATTGCTTTAGAAATAAGGCCAAGGCGGGGGTGGGGGTGGTGAGGGGACATTGATATTTCATGTCCAATAAGATACTTAATGTGCAGGAATGAAAAATCAGGTAAAGGGAAGACCTTCACTACTGATGGGCACAGGTAGAATAAGCTTATCCTGCTCCATGTTTGGGACTTGCTCAAGAAACAGAATTCCCAGTGCTACACATCATTTATTCTACTTCTAACAAGGGATTTAAGAAAGTGAAGGAAGAAACTTGTTAAGAAGCTGATCCCCTCCCAGTTGAGAAACTGACACTTTGTGAACATGAAAATAAGTCAGGAGATGCAGGAAGCTTGGTACAGAGAAACTTCACTGATTATTCATTTTCTCACCTCACTTCCTTCCTCTCAAAATAATGAAACACTGAGGTAGAAATAACTTCTGAGCAAAACAGATGCTGTAACTGTGGGAGAGAGGGAAGCTGTACTTCAGGGACTGAGGCCCTGCCGTGGCCTTCCTTCCCCATGACACTGTGATGACATGAAATCTGAAGTCTACAGACCTGATGTGAGCTAAGAGTCCCACAGATCCAGGAAATGGAAATATGACCTGGCAAGTGTCACCTTCCCAGAGCTGCTCCAGAGTCTGTCTGCACCACAGAGGTCCAGGCACAGAGTACACACAACTGTGCCATGGAGAGATTCATTAAAACTAAAGTCTCTCTCTGACTAAGCCAGGGAGAATTTGAGAGGATCTTTGAGACTTGGGTCCTCTACTTCTGACTCTGACAAGGCTGGTCCCTGGCTTTAGAAAGATCAAAGGAGATAAGTTCCTGGAGATACAGAAATGGGGCAAAAAACGCTGAGGTATTGCTATCCATCCTACAGCTGAAGTCATGACAGATGGGTCTTTGCCTAAGGTTATCATTTTACCTTTTTTTTTTTTTAAGTAATCAATATATAGGAAATGTTTAAAAGTCTACCAAAATGTTGGAGGACAGGACAGGAACTCAGCAGGGATGGAACCTGAAAGCAAGAGCTGGTACAGAAGGTATGGAGGTGTGCTGCTTACTGACTTGCTTCCTATGGCTTACTCAACCTGCTTCCTTATAAATCTCAGGACCACAAACCCAGTGATGGCATCACTCACCATGGGTTATACATCCCCCAATGGGTTATACATCCCCCATTGATCATTTATTGAGAAAATACCTGACAGTGGGATCTCATGGGAATATTTTCTCAACTGAGGTTCTTTCCTTTCTGATGACCTCACTTGTGTTAAGTTGATACACAAAACTAGCCAGTACAACTGACCACTTGTAAACTTGATATACAAACCCATCACTATTAAGCCGCAACTTTTCTTTCTTATTCATCTCCAAGAGCTAACATTAAAAACAAATAAGCTTTAAAAGTTACACAGTCTTTAAAAATTCAAACACATTAAAATTTTGATTACTTTAAAATAGTCAATCTCTCTAAAAATCCTAAATCTCTTCTAAAAGTTCAAGGTCTTTCAGGTATGGGCTCCTATAAACAATAAAAAGTAAATTAAATACCTTCTTCAAGAGGGAAAAATAAAGACACAGTCACAATCTGAACCAATCAAAACTAAACTCCAGCAGAACAAATAACCCAATGTTCAATGTCTGGGATCCACACATGATCTCCTGGAATCCTCCAGTGGTCTTGGATTTCTTCTCCAGCTTTGCCATCTGTAGCACAAATAGCTTATCTTCTAGGGTCCAGCTAGTTTCAATCTACTGCTGCTCCTGTTCTTGGTGGTCATTCCATGGTACTGGCATCTCCAAAATGCTCGAGTCTTTCACTGCAACTAGGCTACACATTCACCAATAGCCTCTCATAGGCCCTCTTCATGGTACCAAGCCTCAACCTCTTTGCAATGACCCATTTGTGCCTGGGCCTTCAACTATCACTGAGGCTGCAACTTCACCATTGGTCATTCCTGGCCTCTCACAGTGCCAACCTTAGCTGTTCTCTATTACCTCTTCATGTCTTCAAAACCAGTACTACCTGTGTCACTCTTATACATTACCAAGTCTGACTACCACCATGAGGTTCACCCTTGGCTATCTCTGGAACACAGCTTTTTTGGGCTCTCAACAAACACTTTCCAGAAGATTTTACCTAGGTGATGCTGGTCTCTTCTTAATTACCACATATTTCTTAGCTCCATCTAACCAGCATCAATTGTCCCAATAATACAAAGGTTTCACTTTAGTAGTTCTGGTATCTTGTTCATCACAGCAGAGTCTTCAGCCCTACCTATCAAGAACAAAGGCATCTTAAATCAAAATAACAACTGGCCCTTATAGTCTTTCACCTTCACTTTGAAAAGTCACAAGCCAGGCTTCTGCTCTGCTCTCAACATTCTTACCTTCCAAGCTCCTATAGAACATCTTACAGATGTCACAATACTCAATGGCTTTTCTAGTCCAAAATTCCAAAGTTTTTTCACAACCTTTTTCAAAGTATAGCCAGGTCTGTCACAGCAATACCTTACTACACTGGTACCAAATGGTTTTGGTGATGATGTTTTGTTGGAGCAATAAACCCTGACTACATCTAGTTTCAGAGCTTTTTTTAAAAGGCTTTAAAGTATCTAACATAGAGAACCAGACCAAACAGGAACTTTCTATGTCAATCATTGAGGTCTGACTCAAAATAAAGTTATATAAGAACCTAGGATGGGCTGAAGAGCAATGTGTTCAGCATGAACCATGACAGCATTAAGAATAGGAAGGAAATACATGGCAATTGATAAAATGTGAGCCAGGACAGCCTGAAATTTGGTAGCTTAAATTGGTGCTATTCTGGACTTTTCTTTGGAAATTCAGAATTGAGTCTAAGTTAAAATGGATTTGTAGTTATATTCAGAAAATAAATAAAACTAAGGAAATGTTATATTAAAGCTATTGTAAATCTAAATGAGTATAAGCAACAGAATTTTAAAACATAGAATTCATAGTAGTTTTATCAACTAATTTCATTTTCTTCTCTTCATAGATTTTGTTGGCAAAAGAATAAAAATATAAACACAACTCCTACAGTGATTTTTGCCTGCAAAACCTTTCATAATATTTGAACACATGATGACTGAAAAATGGGACATGAACCTACTGATCCAGGCATTCTGCTACATGTGGATGTGAATGCCTGCAATTTCAAGATTGAAGGTGTGAAGAGAGGAAGGGGAGGGCATAGGAAAAAGACGGAAGAAGAGAAGTAGGAGCTAGAAAGATGACTCTACCAGTAATGTGCCTACTGTGCATGCATGAGAACCTAGGACCCACATAAAATAAAATTAGACTGTATAAATCTAGCAATGTAAAGGTAGAGGTCCTGGTAGATCGCTTTACAGCCAGTACACCCAATCTATGAGCTCTGAGAGTGACCCTGTCTCAAAAACCAAGATGTAGAGGCCAGGTGAGATGTCTTATCAGGTACTTGCCACAAACCTGATGACCTGAGTTCAGTCCTAGGGATCCAAACAGTGTAAGAAGAGAACTAATGCGCATAAGTTCTACTCTGACCTCCATGTGCATGCCATATATACACACAAATGTAATTGTAAAAATTAAAGACAATGTTGAGAGTCATGGCAGAAGATGACACCTGATATCAACCTTCGTATTTATGTGGACCTAAGGAAAGAGAGAAAGAAAGAGAGAAAGTAAACCTTTAGCAGGAAATGAATAAGGTCAAACCTAGGCACATAATAAATTGCTAAAAATTAAAACAATAAATTAAGATTTTGAAAGTGTTCTAAGGGAATAAGACACAACTTATAAAAAAAAAACCCATGGATTCTCAAATAACACTGGAGTTTTCACAAGCCACTGTGAATTTTATATAAAACTTGCTTACATTGATCATATTTTATCTTATGAAGCCTTTACTCATATTGGTAGGGCACAGTGAAAATTTACACCTCTAAAAACTAATGTTGGGTGAAAGATGTCTCAGTGGGTTGTCTGCACAATGACACCAGTAGCATGTCAGCATGGATGGAACTGGGGAAATTTTCACAAGGCATCACCATAGATGAAGAGTTACTTGTAATGGAGGAGGGGGGATGGAAATTGTGGAAGTATAGTACACTCATGTATGAAATTCTCAAAGAAAGTTTTTAAAAGAGAGTGAAGGAGAGCAAGGGAAAAGAGGCTCAATGGCCTGGGCTGCTCCTGGCAGAGCTGTGGGCCCACACCAGATCCTAGAAGGAATCTTCTGAAAATTTAAAACAAAACTAACAAAAGGAAATTTGGATGCCTGTCTTCAAATCACAGTGCATTAGTAGTTCACTGCTTTACATATGGAACCATCTTTTCATAAAATACCACTTTTGGAGACTGCATGGGATTGGAAATCATAGTATCTTCAGAGGGCACTTAGATGTGCTCAGGCCTGCACACACATGAGCAGGCACTGGAGCGGGAGGTTGTAGGTGGGAAATGAAGAAGGGATTGGGGTTTCACAGCACTCACAATCATGGTTCAGAGCCGCCAGCAACATCAGTGCTTCTCCCAGTTCTCAGAAAGCTGCCTCTTGTTTCCTGCTGACTCTGCAGGAGGCAGTTTGTACAAAATTAACAAAGTAAAGAGAGAAAAGCACCAACGAAAGTGTCACCCCATTTTAGGTGAGGGGACCTGTGTGCTGAGCACTAGATCAAGTCAGGATCCAGCTGCCTCACTTCCTTCTGAGATATCATTATTGACAGCTGCATGTCCCAGGCACCTGTCAGGGCTGGGAGAAAGGTGACACACTCTATCGCTAGGGGACAGTGACATTCCCTTCTCGGCTGGGAGGAGGGTAGCATGCTCTTCTTGGATGCAGTGCAGTCAAACCATAGTTTGCCTGTACATTTGTTTACTTCATAGCCTTTTCTTGACTGTGAATGTGGATGTGTCTCTACAAATAAGGTCCTCTGCTGACCCATGCCACTTCAGTAGCTATCCTTCCAAGGCTGTTACATCTGTGTGACATCATCAGCTGTCCTGCCTCGCTCTCAGCTCTCCCCACCCTGCACATACTCACCCATCTGACTTGTCCTCCTCTATCAGGTTCCCATCCAGTTACCACCTGGATGAGGAGGACCAAGGATCCTAAACACAGTTGTATAGAAGTGGGAAAGTCCGGTATAGACATTTCAGTTATTGCTTGTTGTCTCATTTCACACACTTCTATGAATGCGATTAAACCCTAATTAATGCTGAGGTGACTCCTAAGACAGAGTAATGGAGTAATTGTTGAGGGAGAGGGATGGCTATACTTCAGGGAGAGATCCTTTAGAGCCACCCTTCTCGGGGATAGCTTTGTAACTGTGACAACTGAAGTCCCAGAGACAAGTTATGACAGCCGAGGCTCTAAAACGTTAGGTACAAATGCAGTTCCAGGAGACTCACCTTCCAGGACAAACTCAGAACCTGACTGCACCACAGCTGCTGCCTGTACCACAGCTGCTGCCAAGGTGGGTAGACCTGGAGCTCTCTGGTTTACACAAGTGCCAAGTGAATTTCCCATGGAAGCAAAAATGTTAATCTCTTTTGTAGTATGCCAGGGGGCTAAGAGAGAGCTTGAAAGACTTAAGACCTTCCCTCTACTGCCTATATCTAAATTTACGTGACTGAGCCAAAAAAAAAAAAAAAGATCATTTCCAGCACCTGTCACCCACCATTGCTTGAGTATCTCTTTCTAAGTCTAAGATCATGTATCTTTAGAGAAATCTGGGATCTTGTCATAGGTCCTCATCATATGATTTATTTTGAAAAATAGAAAGATGTCTGCGTCTCTGGTCAGAACTCAATTTGATTTTGGCCTTAATTTGTACCTAAATCATGGTTCTGTTGCCTGAATTAGTCACATACATTTCTTTCACTTGATGTTTGGTGTATCATAATGTTTTGAATGGACCATCTTGCACTTTTTATTATTTTCCTAAGTCTCATGTGCATTTTGTTTAAATTGAAGGTATTATTTGTGCATCCATCCCTAACATCTCCCTATCTCTGTGCATATTAGTACACATATGCAAATCAGCTTCACGTGTTACATGCCTGTTTCTTAACGGCTCTATTGTCAAAAAGTTGTTCTTTTGAGAATTCTTATTGTTCTACCAGGCCGTTTGTTTAGTATCATTTGAGGGTACCTCCCTAAATTCAGCCCAGTATTGTGTCCAAGGAGCTCTAATCTTCTACTTATTTAAGGCTCCAGAGCCTGGGATGGGTGTATTTACCTGTCTCTCATGTGATGTGTTGTCTGGTATATCATGCATGGAGGTGAAAGCAAAGTTTCTCTTCTAAAACAGTTTGCTGTAGTGTTTCAAAGCAATTTGGAGAGCCGGGGTGCAGTTCAGAGGTGGGATGCTTGTCTTGAATGTATGAAGCATGAGATTCAACCCCTAGGGCTGCCGAAAAGAAAAGAAACTGAGACAATATTTATGGCAATCCTTGTCCCTCTCTTCTCTTAGATTGTTCACTTTTATTCCATGGTAATGAAAAGTAACTTCTTGTGTATCTCAAGTTAATAATAAATCTGATTCTGGGCTATGGACAGTTGGTAAGATGAGAGAGCTGGAAAAATAAAAAGGCAAGAAAAAAATAACACATAAGATAATATTTGATTAGTATGTAGGGGCATAAAGGTATATGGAATGATAAAATACTCATTTTACAGTCCAGATGTTCTACTGAAATTGGATGTGTTACGTAATGCTCACTACATGAAAGATTTCGAGTTGGGGAAGCCTTTCATAGTGCACTGGCGCAGCCTTTACTGTCACCACTGGTCAGAAAAAACATAGATCAAAAGGCAGCAATTGATGTGCTACAAGCCAGGGGCTACCTACTAACAAGCAGCGAGGCAGCTGTGTTGCCAGAAACATTCAGGATGGAATCTGAGGCACATGTTTAATAATGAGAAGGCAATAAAGTCCAGGAGATCAAAAAGGCAACCCAGGAAGACTTGTAGACTATCTAAACATTCAGAATGCAGGCTAACTGCAAAATCCTACTGATAAGCTCAGATACCCTGATGTTTTTGATTCCCAAGAAATAGTCCACAGTCTTGTGTGATTTCATAGCCAAGTGTCCTGTAATAGTTTCCTCTGAGATTCAAGCATTCCATGCTTCAGGGAAGCTCTTTAAGGAAAAAAAGTAAAGAAGTACAATAGCTACAGATAATCCCTAGAACTGACTAGGTAGATCTACTAGGGTCCTTTCTGCCAGAAGAGACAAAACAAGCTGCTAGTCCTTTTCAGATTCAGCTAACTGTACCAAAAAAAAAAAAAAAAAAAAAAAAAAAGCACTCAGGAAACTCAAGTTGCAAAGAATACTTAACACCAAACCAGCTGCCTGGGCGAAGCAGAAACCAGGGGAAGAGGCTGGTGCCACAGTCCCTTGGAAAGGGCACTCTCCGAGCTGTTGAGCTGGCTGCAGGCTGTGCAGTGTCCTCCAGATTTTCCAGCTTTTGTGAGCTGTGACTCATGCTGGAGTAGGTCTCAGTAATGCAGGTGTCCTTTGAGTCATCCTGTAAGCAACCCCTCAGCCATACTCTTGTAAGTAACTCCAAGGAAACGGCTTTGTTCACCAACTTAGACTTTTGTGTTATCAGTGCTTTGCTCTTCCTTGGATCTCTATCTGGGGTGAGTTACATCTCCCCAGCAAAAGTCCTGTCACACCACGGTGAGACCCCCTCACTGATGTGAAAAAATAAAATCATCAAGTAGACGTGATAACACATCCAGTAATCCCAGCATTTGGGAATGAAGGCAGAAGGATTTTGAGTTTAAGTTTATCCTCAACTACATATTAAATTCAAGGTCAGCTTGGATTACTTGAGACCCTGCCTCTAAATAAAAAGACAGACAGAAAGAAGTATGCCAATAGATAGGTGATAGTGATGATAGATAGGTAGATAGATAGATAGATAGATAGATAGATAGATAGATAGATAGATAGATAGATAGATGATAAATAACAAAAACTTCTCTGTGATTTAAGTCTGAGAGTCAGTTTGTCATTTAAGTCTGAGGTTGTTTGATCATGATCAAAACAACCCACTACTAACCAGATTCTCAACAAAGACAAAAGCAAAACAGACTTCAGTGATATCAGAGTTTGTACCAAATTCATGCAGCAGCTACAGAATGCCATCAAAATTTGTGTCTGCTGAACACATCTAGCCGTGAAACCCCAATCTGCTTATACAAGAAATGATTATTGGGATCCCCAACTCATTCTTTGTCCTTATTTCAAAACAGCCAGTAACTAATAGCTTTTCCCTGATCCACCTAGATCAACACCAACTCACTGTGAATTTGTCCAGGATGCCTTAGCTGTCCCCAAAGTCACTCTGTGAGAGCTCAGACCTCGGCTTATGACCCTCCCAAACAGTGTGTGGTGGTGTTCCTCTGAAACGTGCAGTCTTGATTATTTTGATTTTTCAGGCTAGAGACTTCTTCCTGGATTTTTGACGTCGGCTTTAACTGTCGAATCCTGTCAGCAAAAGTTAGAAATTTCAACTTAGTATTAACGACTGTATGATACCACTGAATATTTTTAGCGGTGAAATGACACAGTCAGTTTACGGCTTATAAATAAATCTCTGGGAAACTATGTTATAGATTATCAAAGATTTAAGACTTGGACTCTGAAAAGAACTCTGAATATTTTGGTACTCTAAATGCAAGATCAAAAGGAAGAGTGATGCTATGGAAGTTGAAATGTGGCCAAATCTGTGAGAGGTCTACACTGAAACAACTGTGTTTCTCACATGTCTGTTGGTGCTGTAGAGAACAGAGACAGAGAAGCATGTACCCTGGACATTTGTCACTTGATAATGAGGATTTGATAGGGTGAGATGAAACAAAGACAGAGACATTCTGGTTGGCAGAATTTGGGTTCAGTTCAGCTATGCAAAGATTGACTATAAGTGAAACATATAAAGGTTTCCACAAGTTTATTGGATTTAATACTATGAAAAATTATATAATAATAATAATAATAATAATAATAATAATAATAATAAATAATAATAAATAATAATAAACTCACTAGACCATATTGAAATTTTTAAATACTGAACCCAAAAACAGAATTTGGGACTAGTGAAATGACTTACAGAGTCCCACCCATCCTCAAGGAAAAAAAAAATCTCCACTATTGAACAAGTTTTGATTTTCCCCATATAGCTGAAAAAAATTATGATATGAAATGTGTTTGCAGATACATATTATCATTACTGGTAAACTGTTTTAAAAGGTGGATTCTGGAACCAAGTATTCTGACTGTGAAGAAAGAAACCAGGAGTTCAAAGGTCATACCCATCAGGGGAACAGTCGAATCTTTCTGACAGAACTAGGTACCACAGCAAACATCTGTTTTGTGACTTCTCTTTGACTGGGGGCAAAGTGCTCAGAAGAGGCCTATACTCACTCACATCCACTTAGCTCTTACAAATACCATAATGTTGTTTTCAGCTTCACAGATGACATAGGCTGCAAGATTGTTATAATTTTTAGAATGTATTTGTGTATTTATGTGTATGGTGCTCTGCCTACATGTATGTTTGTACACCAGCAGTCCACAATACCTAAGGAGATGAGGGGATGCACCAGATAATAGAACTGGGAGTACAGTTAGGTGTGAGCCATCGTGTGGGTGCTGAGAACCAAACCAGGATCGTAAACAAGAGAATGGGGCTTAACTGCTGCCCCATCTCTGCTGCCTCCACAGAACTGTTATTCACATGAGCAGTGTAGCTGGAAGCCTTTCTGTCTGCACAGGCTCACTCCCCACAGTGGTGCGGGCCATTGCCGTCTGGTCCTGGACCTTCCATTTTGGGAAGTCTTACACTGAGATCTGCATGGCATAAATTTTGTCTCTGTTCTTCCTTTGTGTTCTCAAATTCTGCATCAGCCTGGACATCTTCAATATTCCATCAAAAGTGCCAGAATTAACACAACAAATTAACAGTGTTTGAAATTCTTTTCTACAATATCATAAGATGAACAGCGTTTTCCTCATAATATTGAGAGCTACTGTGCTTTAGTGTGTTTAACGTTCCTTCTCTAGAGAATAACTTTGTAATATTAAATATATCCATACATACACATAAACACGCACACACACACCACACATGGTTTTTCCAGACAGGGTTTCTTTGTGTACCTCTCACTGTCCTGCAACTCACTCTGTTGACTATGCTTGCTTCAAGCCCAGAAATCCTCCTGCCTCTGCCTCGAGTGCTGTGATTAAAGATGTGCACCACCACACCCAGCAGTAATATTCAGTATTTATGACAACTGACTTGTTATTTGGTTATCATCCCTTTCCTGCTGATTCTCAGAAATGGACACATGGCTGAATGCTGGCCTACTCAGGAGGAGGCAGACTTTGCTGCGACTGGTTCACTCATCTCTTGGTAAGCAAGTTAGTAACAACTGTTAGTTCTATCATGCTGTGTGGAAAGGAAAAGCAGTTTGCAGTAGCTTTAGTTCTCAGGCAGCAGTCTTAGTGCCCTGACACAAAGGAAGGAGAAAACTAGAGAGGTTACAGAAACCTCATTCTCCATCCTGCACCACCATAAAGTGGATTAATAATTCTGCTGTTTATGAGGCTGCTCATTCATTACCACAATTCAAGTAGCAGGGACCAGGACCTGGACTTGTAAACCCGTAAACTTTATGTAAATGACTGACGTTTGTCCTCTGTTCTTTGGCTTCTGTTCTTAGGAATCAATTCAGCTGGTGCACTTGCTATTTGAAAGTTGTAACATAAAGAATATTACATTGCTGGCTCATTATTTTGTGGATGAAACTAAAGTGTCAGCATGAGAGGATAATTTTTGTCTAATCAAAATATTGTTAAGTATCTGTCTTCATTAAGAGATTTTATGGAATTTATGAAAGACAGTGAGTTCAAAACATTCATAAGGAATGACATACACAGCTCAATTTAAAAGAATAGAAAATGAGACAAGAATAATAGATTTATGTGTTTTGGTTACTTTTCTATTGCTGTGATAAAACAACCCCAATGCACTGCGAAGCTGTCCATCTTGGGCTAGCTGACAGGGTACATTCCAGAGAGGAGTAACTTCCTCATACTTTATAAGTTAAAAACAAGTCTGTTTTTACTGGCCTTTGCAGGACAGAAAATTATACTCTAAACAAAATGGCCACTATTGGAATCTAAACTTTAGAGCTGAGAGACATAAGGACGTATTTGCTTGGAAAGATAAGTACATGAATTAATATGGGATTTATGTCGAAAATATCACTGTCATCACCCATATCAGTGAAAATAAGAAAACTAAATCAAAGAAAAGCAAAGAATTCAATCAGGTGCCTTCTGGAAACTAATCATGTACATTTTCATATTTCAGAAATGTCTTATTATACATAGAGACAGTCCATGGAGGTCGTCATTTGTGTTCTTCAAAGTGGACTTCGCTGGTACACACCTGAGGTCAAAAGATGATTTGGAGTGAATTCATCCATCGAGTAATCTTCTTTTCTCTTATTGGGCTTGGAATCTTAGGAAACATCCTTATATTTGTGAGACATGTACATACATTTATCATGGGCTCTGAGAAAAAGCCTGTGGACCTTATCTTCATTCAGCTGGCGTTTTCAAACATAATCATTATCTGTACTTCAGGGGTCAGGTATATAGTCACAGAACTTGAGGTCAAAAATGTTGTGGGCGATGCAAGCTGTAAAACTGTGGTTTATATGGGAAGGGTGGCCCGGGGCCTCTCCATCTGTACTACATGTCTCCTCAGCATGGTCCAGGCTGTCACCATCAGTCCTAGAACTTCCTTGTGGAGAAAGCTCAAACCACAGACAATGTGGCAAGTTCTTCCCTGTCTCCTCCTCCTTTGGATCTTTAATGTTCTCATAAGCTCCAATTTGCTTCATCTTATCACAGCAGGCAGCAGTTTGAATAGATCTAGAGCTGGTGTGCATGACATGTATTGTTATATGCTGCCATCTAGGTACATAGTTAAGTGGTTTTTCCTCTCTCTCATGGCTCTTCGTGATGTCATCTTTCAGAGTCTCATGGGCTGGAGCAGTGGGTACATGGCTGTCCACCTGTATAAACATCACAAGAGTGTTCTCTACCTTCACAGCTCCAGGTTTGCAAATAGTGCCAGTCCAGAAATCAGAGCAACATGGAGTGTTCTCATTCTTATGACCTGTTTCCTCTTCTATTACTTGGGGGACTTCATTTTATCCTTCTATGTTGGTTCTGTCTTGACTCTTGACTCCATGATACTAAGTATTAAAATATTTCTAGTAATTGGCTATGCTGCTCTAAGCCCCTTTGTCCTGCTAATAAAGGATTTCCATCTGATTAGTTGCTGACACACTCATTGGGGAGTGGAGGAAACAGCTTTCTATAACTACCCCTCTAGTAATTAAAGGTTTATCATTTACTTAGACTTTACACAGAAAAATTTTTTTTTCCAGCACGATTGCTATTGCTTTTTGAGAGTAGAATGTCGGACTGGGTGTTTGGGAATCAAAGGCTAAGAAATTTGACCAAAGTGCTGTGAGAAAAAGTAAGAAGGATCACTAAACACCACAAACTGTGACCTGAACAAAGGCCAGAAGGAAGATTAAGGAGCAATCCAGGACCTCCTGCAGTGCACATGGAGTGATACAAGGCATCCTACACCTACAGTTACTTAGACCAATAGCAACAACAACGTTCTGGGGGTGGTGATGTATTTCTTTAATTCCTTTAATTCACAAGTCAGGTGGATTTCAGTGAGGTCAAAGTTTTCAAAGCTAGCTTGTTTTACATACAAAATTTCAGGCTAGTCAAGGCATACAAAAAAAAAGATGAAAGAGAAAAACTCAAAAGATACTTATGTGATGGCTAGTATTACATTTATAGATAACTTTGTGTTTAAAACTTTAAAATCTTTGTTCATAAGAAAACTATAAAGCAAAATTAGACTTCCAAATGGTAACGGCTGCTAAGGGTTAGTTTTTTATTTTTATTTATGTATTTTTTTTAAAACCTGCTGTTTTTTAAAAACCTGCTGTTTCTGCTTCTATAAATGTAATTGCTTGTCTTGCAGGTAAGGACTGTCGGCACATAAACAGAATGTGCCTTTATAAACTCCTGACTGAGGTGGCTCAGCCTTGCATTAAGGCATCTGAGTCCTGGATAGGCCTGGTATTGGTATACGAACAAAAGCCTCCTCTTGGTTGAAATTTATTCACGGTCAGACTGATAGATCTCCCAATGACCCAGCCCTAACGTAAGGTTCATTCCAATTCCAGAGAAAGCACAAAGGTCTCTTGGTAGAAAGTGAGATTGAACGATGTACGGAACATCAGGTAGTGGAATGGTACACAACTTTAAATAAAGTTTCCTCTGTATTCACAGACATCAATTTCTAGAAGGAGTTCCGTATTTAAAAAGCAAGGGATATAAGCATTGTGTAGCTGGTCCTGAAAAATAGTGTGAATTTCAGATTTCTAAAGGAGAAAATATGTATGTGGTAACATGAACTAAATTGGGACCTGAAGAAATGCAAAGAAGCAAGGTAGAATTATACTCAAGAAATCAAATCAGGCAAGATGCCCTACAGCAGATGAAGGTATAAAGAAAATGTATATATACACAATGGAGTTTCCCTCATACATAAAGGAAATAAGGTAATGACATTTGCAAGAAAATAGGTGATAAGCAAAGTAATCCACATTTGGAAGGACAAACATTTTCTCTCATATATGAATCCTATATTGTAATTTTATATTTGCATATCTGTGGGGCTCATGAAATTAGAGATGGGACTATGAGAAGGGAAGACGAGGTCTTAAAAGAAGGAGAAGAGAAGAGGCTAATAGAACATGTGGTATGAAAGTGAATGATGTTAGCTGGTTGAAAAAGAAAACCAGCGGGGGGGGGGGCAGTGCATGCCTTTAAT
>NW_022196913.1:26488472-26488896 GCF_008632895.1 Mastomys coucha
AAAAAAAAAAAAAAAAAAGAAAGGAAAGAAAGAAAAGAAAAAAGAAAAAGAAAAAGAAAACCAGCAAAGAGTGGACAGAAGGGACAGAGTCACAGAGGTGGAGCAACAGAAAGTGTATAGAAATGCCATGTAGAAGCTCATTTCTTTTTACAGGATTCAAAATTACCTGATAACTTGAATGCATAATGTATTGGAAAAAAAACCTCTTTATATTACCATAGTCTACCTGAGCTGGTAGTCTTTATGTCAACTTGGTAAAGTCTAGAATTATTTTGAAGACAGAACCTCAACTGAATAAATATTCTCACCATATTTGTCTGTGGTGCACTTTCTAAATTGATGATTGATATGGGAGGGTGTTGTAGTCCAAAACCAACATGAAAAGGATTAAAAGAGTCCTTCTTGAAATAGGAGTAAGAAATGG